>NC_057744.1:23327638-23343525 GCF_004010195.1 Chiloscyllium plagiosum
AACATTCTATAACCGATACTACCCACACCATTCTTGACCAACATTCCTCAGAACATTCTGTAAGTGGCACTCACCGGAAAGTTCTAAGACCAACATTCCTTGGAAGTTTCTATAACTGACATGCTCCAGAACCTTCAATAACTGACATTCATTGGACTGTTCCATAAATGCAACTTCTCAGAACCTTCTAAACCAACATATTCTGGAACATTTTGTAACCGACATTCCCCGGAACTTTTTATAACTGACATTCCCTGGAAGATTCGATAACCGACATTTCCCGAAACATTTTGTAACTGATGTTCCTTGGAATATTCTATAAATGACATTCCCTGGAATATTGCATAACTGACATTCCCCAGAACAAAGTTTGTGCGAAGATTTGTAGTGTACAAAATACCATGCAAGGACTGCACTAAACACTATATAGGACAAACAGGAAGACAGCTAACAATCCGCATACATGAACATCAACTAGCCACGAAACGACACGACCAGCTATCCTTAGTAGCCACACACGCAGACAACAAGCAACATGAATTCGACTGGGACAACACTACTATCATAGGGCAAGCCAGACAGAGAACAGCCAGGGAATTCCTAGAGGCATGGCATTCATCCACAAACTCCATCAACAAACACATCGACCTGGACCCAATATACCAACCACTACAGCGGACAGCTGAAACTGACAACTGGAAGCGGCAGGGACAGACCACTATAAACATCGGAGGAAACATCAAAGAAGCGCTTCTCAGGAGGCTCCCAAGCACTGATGATGTCGCCTAGCCAGGGGACGAAACGTTTGCAACAAAAACTTCCAGCTCGGCGAACAGAACCACAACATACCCCTTGTTTCATTAGAGTCAGTCTCGGTACCAGAAACTTGGCTGCTCATGCTACATTCCCCTGAGAGTTCATCCACAAACTCCATCAACAAACACATCGACCTGGACCCAATATACCAACCACTACAGCGGACAGCTGAAACTGACAACCGGAAGCGGCAGGGACAGACCACTATAAACACTGGAGGAAACATCAAAGAAGCGCTTCGCAGGAGGCTCCCAAGCATTGATGATGTCGCCTAGCCAGGGGACGAAACGTTTGCAACAAAAACTTCCAGCTCGGCGAACAGAACCACAATAACTGTTAATGCAGTGAGATAAGTATTGTTCAACAGAAGCTTTCTTTAATGAACTACTGCAAATGATCTGTAGCTCCTAACAAATATTTTATGTTTTCTGATATTTTAATAATCTTAGTATCAGTATCATTATCCTGGTTTAAAATCTTAGTGCAGCCAGAGGGCAGAGATGTTGCTTGACAACTCAAGCTCAAGTTGACTTATGTATCTGATTTAACAATTGTGCTAAATGAATGTGGGATGTTAAAGGGGTCATTTCATCAGCTTGCAAGGAATAGCTCTTAGTGCAATTTGTAAAAGCAAGGGGTGACATCTGAAACAGCTCATACTGTTATATGGTTTCAGTCAATGAAAATTGGATATGAGAAATTCTTAGTCTGCTGTTGCCAGTTATCCATTGGAATATCAAATAAAAATGTTTGCTTAAGCAAGCACGTCACCGGTCACCCTAAAACATGTATGAATGATAAATTGATGTCACTCATATATTCTTTTGGAATCTGGAGGAGGCTCGAGGTAAAGAAACTGATACCTTAGTGACCAAGCCTACAAAGGACAATGCAATTGCAGTGGAATGGGGTGTAAGTCTTATTATGCGTTCTCACTGGGAAATGTAACAAGATTTGCACTGCTCCTCAATGAGATCTACCTAATGTTAGCCTGGGCCTACACTATGCTGGTGTAGTACAACCTCTTGTAGCTGATTTCCTTGCAGTTATCACTTTATATAGTCCTTCTACCTTTCTTTGCTAACCCCTTGTCTGTCACCAGGTTAGAATTGACAGAAGGTCAGAAATCCCCTCTTAAGATTGCAGAAGATTCTTTTGTTTCCAAATGCAGCTTAAAATCAAGTAATAAGGTTTGGGACATCTCCCAATTTTGGCAGCGAATTAAACTAGATCAGGTTAAATTCTGTGTAAATAATAAAGAAAATGGCCAGCTCCCAACTTTTATCAGCTATAACTTGTGAGTGAATTGAGGAGAGAGTGCTGAATTTAATGAATATTTTATTTAAAGATTTTAAACCAGGAGTAAATTTTCTTTTTTTAAAAGCTATTATTATCATTGCTGATGTTATTACTGAATAAATCAGATCCCAGGCTGAAGCTTGTTTGATTGATCATATTTTATTTTGTTTTGTTTTAACAAACTTGTTTCTTGCTGAAACATAAGTACACAATTCTGCAGACTTTCCGTTAACAATAAACCAGAAATTAATTGTCAAAAAGAAGGAAAATGAAATGGAATAAACAAAACTATCTACTGAAAGCACAAATTCAAAGATTTTTAAACACACTGCAAAAATATAAGTTTATTAGCATACCTTTCTAAATTGTAAAGAAAAAGAACAGCTTTTTGTGTAGTATCCAAAACAAACCCCTGGTACAGTACCCCAAAACACACTTTGTCTAATGTCAATAGACACCATTGTACAGTACACACACCAGAGAACCTGTCTCAAATACTTCAGTAGGTTTAGGTCACTTGTGACTTTATAGATTTGAACTGTAGATAAATTGATGTCACTCCTGGAGCTTCTTCATGGAGCTATTTTATATTTGAGATTAAATTTATGAAGTTTTAAGAAACCTCTTCATGGTTTTATCCCAAGATTCTAGTCTGGGACTAAAATTAATTCTTCACTATATCCTTCTGATGTAAGCAGCACTGATCTATAGAGCCAATTTCATCCATTGGCTTTACAGGTATGCTCAAAACTCAAAGTCAAACTATAAGAAATCTGTCCATCTCTAAGTTATGTGTGATTCCCTCACACTTAAAGCAAACATGTTCCAGAAATTTCTAACAAACCTCGAGGCCCCATTATTTACCTTTGTGGTTCACAAAACAACCTAAAATCCATTAGTGATGCACAAAACCCATTAATTCTAAACCTCGGCCTCAGATACCTTTTTGAAACTAATCACCATGTCTACAAAAGTTACAAGCTAATTATTAACTTCAGACATACAGAAAACCCACATGTCACTAACACAAAAACCAAAAACCGAACTTATGATAAATTATATTAAAATATATATAAATCTAATAGTTCACATCATAATATAATTCTACACGTTACAGGCAAAAATTGGGCAGTAGGCAAAGATCAGACCCACTAAGAGCAATACTGTCCTATACTGCCCCTTAAAATTACCATCGAAATGTTATTTCAAGACATGAACCTTTAATTCTGCTTCTGTGCTTAAATAAAATTGAATTGTACCACGATGCAATTTACTGCAAAAGTTAAAATTACACACTTATTTTTATAGATTAATTAACTTGCAAAGATCTTCAATTAGAATTATAGTTGGACTATAGTTGTCAAGAGGGAGAAGAAGGCTTATGTTAGGATGAGACATGAAGGCTCAGTTAAGGTGCTTGCAAGTCACAAGCTATCCAGGAAAGACCTAAAGAGAAAAATAAGAAGAGCCAGGAGGGGACATCAGAAGTCATTGGCAGATAGGATCAAGGAAAACCCTAAAGCTTTCTATAGGTATATCAGGAATAAAAGAGTGATGAGAGTAAGATTAGGCCCACTCAAGGAGAGTAGTGGGAAGTTGCGCATGGAGTCCAAGGAGATAGGAGAAGTGCTAAATGAATATTTTTTGGCGATATTCACACTGAAAAAAGACAATGTTGTCAAGGTGAATACTGAGATACAGGCTACGAGACCAGATGGGATTGTGGTTCACAAGGAGGAAGTGTCAGCAATTCTGGAAAGTGTAAAAATAGATAAGTCCCCTGGGCCGGATGGGATTTATTTTAGGATTCTCTGGGAAGCCAAGGAGGAGATTGCGGAGCCTTTGGCTTTGATCTTTATGTTGTCATTGTCTACAGGAATAGTGCCAGTGGACTGGAAGATGGCAAATGTCCCCTTGTTCAAGAAGTGGAATAGAGACAACCCTGGTCATTATGGGCCAGTGAACCTTACTTCAGTTCTGGGTAAACTAAGTGTCAGAAAAGGTTATAAGAGATAAGATTTATAATCATCTAGAAAGGAATAATTTGATTAGGGATAATCAACATGTTTTTGTGAAGGGTAGGTCATGCCTTACAAGTTTCCCACAGTAGGCTATTGCACAAAATACAGAGGCAGGGGATTGAGTGTGATTTAGCGGTTTGGATCAGAAATTGGCTAGCTGAAAGAAGGTAGAGTGTTGTGGTTGATGGGAAATGTTCATCCTGGAGGTTAATTACTCGTGGTGTACTGCAAGGATCTGTTTTGGGTCCACTGCTGTTTGTCATTTTTATGAATGACCTGGAAGAGGGCGCAGAAGGTTAGTAAACTTATGGATGACACTAAAGTCAGTGGAGTTGTGACAGTGCCAAAGGATGTTGCAGGTTACAGAGGGACATAGAAAAGCTGCAGAGCTGGGCTGAGAGGTGGCAAATGGAGTTTAATGTGGAAAAGTGTGAGGTAATTCACTTTGGAAGAAGCAACAGGAATAAAGAGTACTGGGCTAATGGAAAGATTCTTTGCAGTGAAAATGAGCAGAGAGATCTTGGTGTCCATGTACATAGATCCCTGAACGTTGCCACCCAGGTTGATAGGGTTGTTAAGAAAGCATACTTTGTGTTAGCTTTTATTGGTAGAGGGATTGGGTTTTGAGCCATGAGGTCATGTTGCAGCTGTACAAAACTATTGTGCAGCCGCACTTGGAGTATTGCATACAGTTCTGGTCATTGCATTATAGGTAGGATGTGAAAGCTTTGGAAATGGTTCAGAGGTGATTTACTAGGATGTTACCTGGTATAAAAGGAAGGTTGTACAAGGAAAGGCTGAGGGAATTGAGGCTGTTTTCATTTGAGAGAAGAAGGTTGAGAGATCTCTCAATTGAGACATATAAGATAATCAGAGGGTTAAATAGGATGGACAGTGAGAGCCTTTTTCCTCAGATGGTAATGGCCAGCTCGAGGGGACATAGCTTTAAATTAAGGGGTGATAGTTATAGGACATGTCAGAGGTAGTTTCTTTACTCAGAAAGTAACAGGGGCGTGGAACGCCCTGCCTGCATCAGTAGTAGACTTGCCAATTTTAAGGGCATTTAAATGGTCATTGGATAAACATATGGATAAAAATGGAATGGTGTAGGATACATCGGCTTCAGATTGCTTCCACAAGTCGACGCAACATTGAGGGCCAAAGGGCCTGTACTGCGCTGTAATGTTCTATGTTCTAACTTTATGTGATTTTAGCAACATGGTTATGAAATGTTATGTTTTCATGTATGCCTCTAATTCTAAATTTGCATATGAGAGTACAATCTCTGCCATGTTTGTTTCCCTGAGATAATAGATGTAGTCAGGCATCCAAGTAATTTGTAAATGTGTAATCTGATTCAGTCGGCAATTATAAACATTCAAGCTTTGCTTTCATAGTTCATGGTGTAGTCTGAACGCCTCAGTGAGATTAGTGCTTTGTAATGGTTTCTAGTCGTTCTTTGACTGCACTATAAAATCCAGTCAGTGGCAGGGCCCTGAACATGCAGCTATTTTGTTAATAAATGCAGTATACTTTTGTCAAATCAATAATCTGTTTACATTAAAAAGAATTAAAGGTCTATTTATTCTATAGTTTGAAGTGATGCTGACAGTGGAGCTCAGAATCACTCAACCGATGTTAACTGAGATTTAGATGGATCAACATCCTTTTTATCTTGAATGGCAATTAAGACTAGTATTTTCTGTTTACTCTCATAGGGAAGATTTTCACGATGTAGCTTGAACATTGCAGATTATCAGTGAAGTAACTGGTAAAGAATTAAAGAGATTCGCAGAGCCAATACCACGCACACACTTAAAAGTTACCTTAAAGCTCCAATACTGACGTTGTAACCATAAGTAATAGTTTTGTAGTTTTGTGCTGTGCATTTTGTGTATTGCCAGCTGACTGCCCTGCAGACTGGTTTTAGGGATTAGTCACTGACTATTGAACAAATCTGTCTGATTCATCCATCCCCCCTAGTGCTGTAATAATTGTTTCCCTTTGTGTTTGCTAATTTTGTCAGATCTATGCCTCTGAGGTATTTGATCACTAAACAAAATGTGGTAATCTTATCAGTAAATTGTGTAAGTGTGGGTAGAAGAGGTTCTGATACATATTGAACAATAGCTAAAGTTTGCACCACCCCCATTTTCACTAGGCTCAGTCCTCACACTCTTAAAAAAAAGATGTAAACTTAGAATTAGAGGCATGCATGAAACATAACATTTGATAACCATGTTGTGAAATGTCGACTTCAGTCAAATTGACATTTAAAATTTACCTGCAGACGTGACACATTTGAAAAAAGGACCTCATTTTCTCATCAAAACCCTAAATCACATCTGACCAGAGGTGTGTGTATTTGCCTCTTTAACTCATTTATGCTATGCATTTTTACATATTGTCTACAGTTCTCTTATAATCAGAACGATGAAGTTTATTTTGATTTCCCTCAATCTAACTTCATTTTTTATTTGTGACCTACTCTTTTGAATTTTGGATTTTCTCTGTGAGTTTGAATTCTTCACCGTAGTGAACAGTTTTCTAGAATTAATGTTCTCAATCCCTTCACAATCTTCTAAATTTTTAATCAAAACATCTTCGAGACTCCTCCAATGAAAGCAAAAGCAATTTATGCTAACTTCCTTGTGCCTAAATTCCATAATATCCACTCTTGATTTGCAATAATTTAGGAGGGGAATCTTTAGAATTGAATGCTACCTGGTCCAGTTGCTAGATCTCTCTACCACATTCAAGTATAATCAATAGTTCCTCTTTCATGGATTGTAACATTTTATTTTATTGTCTAGGTGACTCCATGACGTGTACAAAAGCTGAAAATATTTTATTCTTCCTGAGTAACTCTTTATCCTGGTTGAAAACATCCATGTTTTATATTCTGTCTGTGCCTCTTCTGGTTTTTCAAAAGCACCCCTAGCCAAAAGAATCACTGCCTATAGTACTGGTATAAATTACCTCCTTCTGCAAACTCGGCTCAGAATAGGGTTGATTATTAGATAGGCAATGTGTTTTATATTCTGGATCAGTGGTGCTGGAAGAGCACAGCAAGTCAGGCAGCATCCAACGAGCAGCGAAATCGACGTTTCGGGCAAAAGCCAGTAACAGGACGTGTTCTCCCCTCAGTTCTTGTGGAATTGAATGGTTTCTCAGTTTCATTTGTAGATTACAGTAATTGCATAATAAAGAATACATTTGCTTTGCCATATTTATACTAAAAGTAAAATCTTTGCTTTCATATAAAAGAAATCATAATACTAGTTCATTTAATCATGAATAAAATTTTAGGTAAATCCCAATATGTCCCTGTCTTAAAATCCCTCCACAGCCTCGCCACAGCTTAACTTACAAATTTCTCCTGTACTATAGACCTTCCCACATAATTGATTTCAACTTAAAAATTTTAAGCAATTTGCCTTGTCTCCATCTTGCCCCTAACAGCTTAGGATTCAGCTATTGTGGCAAGGGGCTCAGTGGTTAGCACTGCTGCCTCACAGCACTAGGGTCCTGGGTTCGATTCCCGCCTGTCTGTGTGGAGTTTGTACATTCTCCCTGTGTCTGCGTGGATTTCCTCTGGGTGCTCCAGTTTCCTCCCACAATCCAAAGATGTGCACGTCAGGTGAATAGGCCATACTAAATTGCCCGTAGTGTTAGGTTCGTTAGTCAGGGTAAATATAGGGGAATGGGTTTGGGTGGGTTTCTCTTCGGAGGGGCAGTGTGGACTAGTTGGGCTGAAGGGCCTGTTTCCACACTGTAAAGAATCTAATATCATCAGTTTTTCTCTTCACATTAAAAACTACTTCAAAATTCATTCTTTGACTAAGTTGCTCTCTCTTAACTTTTTATCTACTTTGTGAAGTACTTTCCACCACTAACATCACATATAACCTCAATTTCTAGCTATTTGAAACTGATCAGCAAGGTGAAATGTACCAGAATCATGATATTATGTCCTTTGCTGGTCTGGAAGCATAAACAGGTTAAGCTACTTTTTGGATGTAGGTTTACTCGCTGAGCTGAAAGGTTCATTTCCAGATGTTTTGTTACTTTACTAGGTAACATCTTCAGTGGACCTCATACGAAGCAATGCTGAAAATTCCTGCTTTATTTATATGTTTGGGTTTCTTTGGGTTGGTGATGTCATTTCCTGTGGTGAAGTCATTTCCTAGTCCTTTTCTCGGGGGTGATAGATGGGGTCTAACTCGATGTGTTTGTTGATAGTGTTCTGGTTGGAATGCCATGCTTGGAATTCCAACCAGAACTCTATCAACAAACACATCGAGTTAGTCCCCATCTACCACCCCCTGAGAAAAGGACCAGGAAATGACTCCACCACAGGAAATAACATCACCAACACAAAGAAACCCAAACATATAAATAGAAAGCAGGATGTTTCAGTATTGCTTTGAATGAGGTCCACTGAAGATGTTACCTAGTAAGGTAACAAAATGTCTGGAAATGAACCTTTCAGCTCAGCAAGCAAGCCTACATCTAAAATCTCAACCTGAGCAACAAATCTTCTCAAAATTCGCTAAGCTACTTTTTATTTGAACAACCACAGTTTGGGTCAACTTTCATCATTCATTGGTGTAGTCTTGATGACTTAGAATGAAGAACAGTTCCAGATATCTGTGCCTCAATGAGGAATAACTTGAGAGACACATGTTCTTTCGTTATGTTTTAATTATTTATGTAGCTTATGGAGAATAAGAAACAAGGGGGGAATATCAAATAATTATTTCTGTAGTCATTAAAACAAAACCAAAATGCTGTGGATGTTGGAAATGTGAAATAAAAACAGCGCTGGGAAAATTTCTACAGCTCTGGTAGCATCTGTGGAGATAAATAGACTTAATGGCATGATGACTCAGTAGTTAGCACTGCTACCTCACAGCACCAGGGATCCAGGTTCAAATACATGCCCTGGTGACTGTGTGGAATTTGCACATTCTCTCTGTGACTGTGTGAGTTTCCTCCCACAGTCCAAAGGTGGCCATGATGTGGAGTTGGACTTGGGTAGGCAAAACCAGAAGTTAATAACAAAATACAGACCAACTCTCTCTTCCTTTTTGAAATAGCTATATTTGACTGAAAATATTATTGAATCCCTACTGTGCGAAAGCAGGCTATTCAGAGTCCACACCAACCCTCTGAAGACCATCCCACACAAATCCACCCCATCCTGTAACCCTCCATTTACCCATGGCTAATCCACTTAGGCTGTACACCTTTGGAATTAATTAGAAGTCACATGACACCAGGTTATAGTCCAACAGATTTATTCAAAATCACAAGCTTTTGGAGTGCTGGTCTTTTGTCAGTTTTTAATCTGTCAGTAATATTTTAAGTCAAATATGGCCATTTCAAAACTGGAGAGAGAGCTGGTCTACATTCTATTATTAAACACCTACACTTGACCTATCTCACTTCACTACAAACATTACTATTACTACCTTTGAGGAGAAAGTGAGGGCTGCAGATGCTGGAGATCAGAGCTGAAAATGTGTTGCTGGAAAAGCGCAGCAGGTCAGGCAGCATCCAAGGAACAGGAGAATCGACGTTTCGGACATAAGCCCTTCTTCAGGAAGAAGGGCTTATGCCTGAAACGTCGATTCTCCTGTTCCTTGGATGCTGCCTGACCTGCTGCGCTTTTCCAGCAACACATTTTCAGCTATTACTACCTTTGCCTTATGTTCTTATCTCTAACCTCCCTTGCCCTCTAATCTTCCCCTGACCTTCCTTCTGTTCCACTTGCTACTTCCCACCTTTGTCTACAGAATAACATCCATCACTTTTCCACTTTTCTAGTCCCAAAAAAGAGTCATGTTGGACTCAAAAAATTATCTCTGGCTCTCCACAGATGCTGCCAGACCTGCAGAGTCTTCTCAGCCCTTTTTATCTTTTATATCCACTCTGTTTTACAATTTCTACAACTTCAAGTGCAACCTTTACAGCATATCAGCTGGTATAAAATAGTTAAGGAAACTTTGTTGATTTCTATGCCATTTTTTTCCTATTTAGCCCTACACATTGAGAGATTATAAGAGTTTAAAACAGGATGTGAAACTTGGAGGTTTGGGACCAGACTATAAATCTGCTCAAGAAAAGGCAAGTGCTTTCAGCTTTTGTGTTCATATTAAGATAGGTCAGGGAGTTATTTGAAATGGAGCTTTCCAAACATTTCCCACTGTAATCTGGATGTTTCCAGCTCCTCCTTAAATATGGAGGTCTAATACTGTAATTATGTTCCAAATTTCCATTTTAACTTGTAGCCTGAGCAAGAAGCCAGTGGTGCTTTTCCTAACAGTAAACCTGTTGGGAACAACAGCCAAGGACAAAGAAGATCTAGCCATGTTTGTATTTTGTTTTAGTCTCCTCGTGTGCTGAAGAACTAGGTGTGTTCCTAAAGGTTCCTCAAGGAAACTTTGGGCCGCTCTTCCCTAGACCCTTCCAATTATATGATGTTTACATTTCTGGAGCTCTCCTATGTGGGCAGATTTTCCTTTTGAACACTATTGGTTGGCTTCCTGCTGTCTCTTAAGTTCAGAATCCAGGCTACGATTCCTGCTGGTTTTGAGTGGGAATGTGACCTTGCATCAAATCCTCTTAATGATGTTATTTAGAATAACACAACGTCTGGTTTCTCTGGTAGTACTGGGCATTTTGTACAAAACACAATGTCAGGAACAAACTGCAAGACATAGAAAAGTGACAACCCTGCCTTTGTCTCTGACATAGAAACATAGAAGATTCAAGCAGAAGTAGGTCATTCAACCCTTTGAGACTGCTCTGCCATTCAACATAATCATGACTGATCATTGAGCTCAAGATTCTAATCCTGCCCTCCTTCCCTATTTCCTTGGATCTCTTTTAGCCACAAGGGCTACCTCCTTAGATCTATATCTATCTCCTTCTTGAAAGTACATGTTTTGGTCTTAACTATTTCTCTGGTGAGTTTCACAGGTTCAGCACTCTCTGAGTGAAGAAGTTTCTCCTCGTCTTGGTCCTTAAGTATTTACCCCGATCCTTAAACTATGATTCTGGACACCTCTACCATCAGAAACATGCTTCCTGCATCTAACCTGTCTAGTCATGTGAGAATTTTGTGGCTTTCTATGAGATCCCTGTAATTCTTCTAATCTCCAGTTAATACAATCCAAACTGACTCAATTTCTCCTCAAACATCAGTCTTATCATTCCAAAATCAATATGGCAAACCTTCACTGCACTCCCTCTATAGCAAGACCCATCCTTCCTCAGATAAGGAGACCAAAACTGCACACAATCTAGGTATAGCCTCATAATGCCCTGTGGTAAAAACAATGACTGCAGATGCTGGAAACCAGATTCTGGATCAGTGGTGCTGGAAGAGCACAGCAGTTCAGGCAGCATCCAATGCTCGTTGGATGCTGCCTTGAACTGCTGTGCTCTTCCAGCATCGCTGATCCAGAATCATAATGCCCTGTATAATTCCAGTACTTGAATCCTGTCGTTGTGCAAACCAACATGCAGATAGCCAGTTTTACTGCTTGCTGCACCTTTGCACTTACTTCCAGCAACAGGTGCATGAGACCATCAGAGTGTCATGGAACACTCCTCTCTTTCAATATACAGTCATTCAAATAATAATCCTTCCCTTTTTTTCTACCAAAGTTTACAATCTCACATTTATCTACATTATACTGAATGTGTCATACTTTTGCACACTCACTGAGCCTGTCCAAATCACACTGCAACATCTCTATATCCTCCTCACAGCTCACTCTTCCACCCAGTTCTGTGTTACCTGCAAATTTGGAGGAATTATATTTTGTTCCCTCATCTAAATCATTAACATATATTATGCAGTATCCCACTAATCACAGCCGTTGAAAAAAAAGACATTTAGTCACACTCTTTGTTTTCCTCTCTGCTAACCAACTCTATGTCCACCTCAATACACTACACACAATCCCATGTGCTTTAGTTTTATGCATTAATGTCTTTTGATGGTCTTCTTTGAAAACCTTCTGAAAGTTCAAATATACCACATCCACTGGCTCACCGATCAACTCTACTAGTTACATCCTCATAGAATTTTAGTAGATTTGTCAAGAATGATTTCCCTTTTGTAAACCCATACTGATGCATCTGATTCTACCACTCTTCTCTCCGTGCTATACTGCAAAATCCTTGACAGTGGGCTCTAACATCTTCCCCAGTACATACATCAGACCCACTGGTCTATATTTCCCTGTTTTCTCTCTATATCTTTTTAATTAGTGGAATTACATTAGCTATCCTCCAATATGTAGGAACTGTTCCAGAGTCTAAAGAATCTCGGAAGATGACCACCAATGCATCCACTATTTCGAGGGTCACTTCTTTAAATACTCTGCAAACTAAGTTTCTGGCCCTGGGGATTTATCAGCCTTCAATCCCATCAATTTGTCCAACACTATTTCTCTACTAATACAGATTTGCTTCAGTTCCTCCCTCTCACTAAACCCTGTGCTACCCATAACTTCTGGTATGTTATTCATGTCCAAGACAGAAGTGAAGTATGGAGTTAGTTCATTAGATATTTCTTGTCCTCCATTATAAATTCCCTCTTTTCTGACTGTAAAGGATCCATATTAGTTTTCACCAATCTTTTTTCTCTCAATAATACCTATAGAACCTTTTAGAGTAAATTCTTATGTTCCCCACAGGTTTACTCCCATACTTATTTTCCCCTTCTAAACCAATCCCTTTTCTTTTGTTCTATCTTCTAAACTGCTTCCAATCCTCAAGTGCTTTTTTTTCTTGCCAATTTACATGCCTCTTTTTTGCATCTGATACTAGCTTTAATTTCCCTTGAAAACCATGGTTTGGCTACTGTTCTCTTTGTGTCAAACAAGAATAAATTGTTTTTGTGGTTCACCCGTTTGGACTTTGAATGTTTGCCGTTGCTACCCAGTCATTTCTTTCAGTAACGTTTCCCAATCCACCATCACCATCATAGCTCTTCCATCAGCCAGAAACAAGTTTATTTTTTCATTCCACTTCTGCAGTTGATATTTGTTTTTGTGCCTTTGTTCAGACAGAGAAAATGAAACGACAAAAGGAATATGCAACACAAGTTAAAAGCCAGAACATGAAACCTTGCTCCAAACCATCCCCATCTCAGCTTAAACCTCCTCCAGGCATTGAAAACAAGACAAATTCTCGGCGGAAATTGGTGCGTAAAAAAGAAAAGCAAACAGCCTTGTATCACTATCATAACAATGTATGATTTGGGATAACAGTGTTATGAAAATAAGATTTTGCAATTAAAGTAGCGATACAGGAAATCATAGAAACACTTAAAACATTGAAATGCTATTAATTTATTTTAACTGAATCTCAAAACGCACACGAAGTCATTGCATCTGATTTTTTTTTAATTTTGCGAATTTCTTTTTGATGAATGCCATAGGTGAGATTTCAGATCATTTGCATCTTTGTGCTTTTAGTGCTCAAAAGTGGCATCCATAAGCATGCACAATTCTTGATGAATTGTGCCAAATGATATCCAACTCAAGTACGCAGTGAACTGCCAGTAGGAATCTGCAAGACAGGCAATTCATAACAATATTCAGCATCAAGTGCTGATTTGACATCAGCATGCCATTTAGAGCTCAATGCTTCAGCCACTAGACGTTGGAAATGCTCATTTGATCCCTCCATATCAGAACTAATGTACGATTTGACACCTGCATGATCTATGCCGTTTGTTCTATCTAAAGGCCTTATTCTCATTGTCTCACACTGCAAAATTCTGCCTCTTGTTATCTGCAGTGTATTGGTAAATAACCTGGTAGCTGCAAACAAGAAATCAATATTGATATATTTCCATCATTTCTGTTCTTTTGCAATTCCTCCATTTGCTGTCTTAGTTGCACCTCTTTGGGAGCTGAGAG
Organism: Chiloscyllium plagiosum; assembly: GCF_004010195.1. NCBI lineage: Eukaryota > Metazoa > Chordata > Chondrichthyes > Orectolobiformes > Hemiscylliidae > Chiloscyllium > Chiloscyllium plagiosum. The sequence continues at coordinate 23,341,716 of NC_057744.1, forward strand.
GAGAAAGGAACGAGGATACATTTCTGATATGGAGAGGGTTTGGTGGGTTCACGCCTATCTGCAGATTGTAAATTAAAAGAAAGTACTGGATGATAGGTCCATTGTTGGGATGTTTCATGTGGTCAATGGGAAATTAGATGTGAAATGATAATTGACAAAGAAAACAAATCTGTAAAGAGATCTCAGTTATCTGTAAGAATAATAGGTTGGTTATGGTAAGGGATTTTAACTTTCCAAACACAGACTAGGACTGCCATAGTGTTAAAGGTTTAGGTGGAGAGGAATTTTTAAGTGTGTACAAGAAAATTTTCTGATTCAGTATGTGGATGTACTTACTAGAGAAGGTGCAAAACTTGACCTACTCTTGGGAAATAAGACAGGGCAGGTGACTGAGGGGAGCACTTTGGAGCCATTGACCATAATTCTATTTGTTTTAAAATAGTGATTGAAAAGGATAGACCAGACTTAAAAGTTTAAGTTCTAAATTGGAGGAAGGCTAATTTTGACATTATTATGCAAGAACTTCCAAAAGTTGACTTGGGGGCAGAAGTTCGCAGGTAATGAGATGGCTGGAAAGTGGGAAGCCTTCAGAAATAAGATAACTAGAGTCCAGAGACAGTATATTCTGGACTGGCTGGTAGGTGTAGGGAATGTTGGATGACTAAAGAAATTGAGGGTTTGGTTATAAAAAAAAGGAAGCCTATTGTCACATCTCGACAGGTCAGATCAAGAGAATCATTAGAAGAATGTAAAGGCAGTGGGAGTGTACTTAGGAGGGAAATCAGGAGGGCAAAAAAAGAATATGAGATAGCTTTGACAAATAGTTTAAAGAGAAACCGAAGGGTTTTTACATTTACATTAAGGTCAAAAGGGTAGCTAGGGAGAGAATAAGGCCCCTCAAAAGATCAGCAAGGCAGCCTTTGCATGGAGACGCAGGAGATTTTACTGTGGAAAAGGACATGGAAGGTATAGAATGTAGGGAAATAGATGGTGACATCTTGCAAAATGTCCATATTACAGAGGAGGAAGTGCTGGATGTCTTGAAATGCATAAAAGTAGTTTAATCCCCATAGAACTCACAGGAAGATAGACAAGTGATTGCTGGGCTCCTTGCTGAGATACTTGTATCATCAATAGTCACAGGTGAGGTGCCGGAAGACTGGAGGTTGGCTAATGTGGTGCCACTATTTAAGAAAGGTGGTGAGGACAAGCTAGGGAACTATTGACCGGTGATCTTGATGTCGGTAGTGGGCAAGTTATTGGAGGGAATCCTGAGGGACAGGATGTACATGTATTTGGAAAGGCAAGGACTGATTAGGGATAGTCAACATGGCTTTGTGTGTGGGATATCAGTCTCACAAACTTGATTGAGTTTTTTGAGGAAGTAACAAAGAGGATTGATGAGGGCAGAGCGGTAGACGTGATCTATATGGACTTCCGTAAGGTGTTCAATAAGGTTAAAAAGGTAAAAACAAGGACTGCAGATGCTGGAAACCAGTTTCTAGATTACAGTGGTGCTGTACAGCCTGGTGCTGTACAGGCAGCATCCGAGGAGCAGGAAAATTGATGTTTTGGGCAAAAGCTCTTCATCAGGAATAGAGGCAGAGTGCCTGCATGGTATCATCGTATCATCCATCGTCATTTCCACCACCTCCAAACGGACCCCACCACCAGGGATATATTTCCATCCCCTCCCCTATCAGCATTCCGAAAAGACCACTCCCTCCGTGACTCCCTCGTCAGGTCCACACCCCCCACCAACCCAACCTCCACTCCCCGCACCTTCCCCTGCAACCGCAAGAAATGCAAA
>NC_057744.1:23343789-23355659 GCF_004010195.1 Chiloscyllium plagiosum
GCCCCCACCTCAACCCCGGCCTATCACCCTCACCTTAACCTCCTTCCACCTACCACATTTCCAACGCCCCTCCCCCAAATCCCTCCTCCCTACCTTTTATCTTAGCCTGCTTGGCACACTTTCCTCATTCCTGAAGAAGGGCTCATGCCCGAAACGTCGATTCTCCTGCTCCTTGGATGCTGCCTGACCTGCTGCGCTTTTCCAGCAACACATTTTCAGCTCTGATCTCCAGCATCTGCAGTCCTCACTTTCTCATAGCAAGGTTAGATATCATGGAATACAGGGAGAACTAGCCATTTGGACACAGAACTGGCTCAAAGGTAGAAGACAGAGGGTGGTGGTAGAGGGTTGTTTTTCAGACTGGAGACTTATGACCAGAGGAGTGCCACAAGGATCGGTGCTGGGTCCACTACTTTTCATAATTTATATAGATGATTTGGAAGTGAACATAAGAGGTGTAGTTAATAGGTTTACATATGACAGAGAAAGCAAATCCTAGCAGGACTTTTACACTTAATGGTAAGGTCCTAGAGATTTTGGAGTGTAGGTTCATAGCTCCTTGAAAATAGAGTTGCAGGTAGATAGGATAGTGAAGAAGGCATTTGGTAGGCTTTCCTATATTGGTCAGAGTATTGAGTACAGGGGTTGGGAGGTCAGGTTGCATCTGTACAGGACATTGGTTAGGCCACTTTTGGAATATTGCATGCAATTCTGGTCTCCTTCCTATCGGAATGATGTTGTGAAACTTGAAAGGGTTCAGAAAAGATTTACAAGGATGTTGCCAGGGTTGGAGATTTGAGCTATAGGGAGAGGTTGAATAACCTCCGGGTGTTTTCCCCTCGAGTGTTGGAGGCTGAGGGGTGACCTTATAGAGGATTATAAAATCATGAGAGGCATGTATAGGGTAAATAGACAAAGTCTCTTTCCCTGGCATAAGGGAGTCCAGAACTAGAGGGCATAGATTTAGGGTCAGAGGGGAAAGATATAAAAGAGACCTAAGGGGCAGAGGATGGTACATATATGGAATGAGCTGCCAGAGGAAGTGGTGGAGACTAGTACAATTGCAACATTTAAAAGGCAACTGGATGGGTATATGAATAAAAAGGGTTTGGAGGAACCCTTTTGCCGAAAACGTCGATTTTCCTACTCCTCGGATGCTGCCTGGCCTGCTGTGCTTTTCCAACACCACTCTAATCTTGACTCTAACTGCCAGCATATGCAGTCCTCACTTTCTCCTTTGGAGGGATATGAATGGCAGGTCGGACTAGATTAGGTTGGGATATCTGGTTGGCATGGATGCATTGGATCAAAGTGTCTGTTTCCGTGCTGTTCATCTCTATGACTGTATAATAAAACGACAGATACCATGTTTCTCATATTGTAAAAGCAAAATGGCACTGGAAGCAGCTAGAGATTTCCTGTGGATGGAGAAGGTATCCCTGACTAGTTTACTTGATTTAACTAGGTCTAACCTAATAGATTATGCAAAGGACTTGAAGATTTTATTTCCTGCAGAATTTAAGAAAACATAGATAACTGAAATATTAGAACAACATTTGGGATTGATGAAAATACCTGAGTCAATTCAGTTTGTGGAATTCTAATGGAGAGGAACACTTGGAAATGGAATTCCAAGAGCAAAGAAGGAGAATTAAATTTGGGAAGAACCGAAAAGGAAATCCAGGTTGTTCTTCTATTATGTGATGTTGCGTTTTTGTGCAATCACGTATCATAGAAAAATCGCACTTTACAAACAGTGCTTAAATTGGTTCCAATGTAATTGTGTTGTAGCCAACATATGGTTTAAAAGTTTGTGCTTTAGAAACAGTGCCTCCATTTGGTCAAATGCGTTACAGCTAATTTGCATTAATGAACTGCGAATTATAGCAGAACGACCTGCAGAAATTTTTAAAAATTTGAACTTGAAAAAACTGTTAACAGGTATTTCAGGGAAGAAAACCCAAGAGAGAAAGGGAATACCAATTTAGAAACCTGAAGATTTAAAAAAATTTTGGATACTGAGAAAGGTTCAGACAAGGAAACCCTGAGCCCAATCCAAATTCCAAAAAGGAGATTCTCAAATTTGTACATGTTCTCCTAAAATTTGTGGTAAAGGATGTTCAATAACGTGTCAAAACAAAGGAAGAGACTGAATGAAAACTGGACATTACTCATCCAAAGTAAGTAGTTAGATCATAACTCCAGAGAATGTTCAGAAATTACGTAGATAGGGTAATAATTTGATGGGAATGAAAATTGTAGCATCACCCAGATTGCAGGAAGACTGAGTAAGGTTAACAAAATGGAACAGCTACAGGAACAAGTTCCAGGTATTTTTCCTTTGTGTGTGGTGAGCAGAGCAATAGCTAAACAAAGTCAATCGCCAGGGATGTGACAAAGAAGATCGGATATGAGAATAACATCTTCTGGTTTCAGACGTGCCACTGACCATAGCAACCCCAGCAATGACTGTCCCAGTAATGATAAGCACCATTTCCTTCATGGGAACTGGACATGTGAAGAACCTCTGCCCTGCAGCTAGTTTCTGCTGCCTCCTGTTTTATGCAACCTTATTCTGCAAAAAAGAGGTAAATGTGCCAATGTGTGCTGTGCAGTTTTCAGAATTGCAAGAATGCAAATGTCTTAGACAGTTGCAGGGCTGGAGGAGATGACAAAGGAAGGAATTAAACCATGGATTTATTTCATTACATGGATGAGGACTTTAAAATTGAGACTTTGCTGTTGACAGGAAAACTGGTGCAAATTAAACACAGGTAGCAAGTTTTGGATGATGTCATACTTACATTGAAGACCAGCCAGATATGTGTCAGAAAATTCAACTCAAGGTACCAAAGACATGGCTAAACATTTTGCCAATAGGCAAGCTACGGCAGAGGCAGATTTGGGTAATATTGGAGTGGTGGAAATAAACAGTCTTAGAGATGGCACACATCTGTGTTCAAAAGCTTATATCAGGCTCAAATATGACATCAAAGTTGTGATCAGTCTGGTTCAACCTTGAGACAGTTAACAGGATAGACTACAGCCATCACAGGGACAAGAAAATAACTCCAGTCTTTTGAATATTTACTTGGAGGAAATTTCTGCTTATCTAGCCCTGGATATCAGATAAATGATTTGCCGATTTAAAGACTGTGAAGGGATCCAAAGGAATGGTGATGATGTAGAGTGCTGTTAGGAGAATACATATGCTGTGTTTTAATTACTGAGGAGTATCATCTAAACAGGTAGGTGGAGACCAATGGTAGGTCTTTAGGAAATGCCAGAAATAATCGTATGGTAGTGGGAGAGAAGCCATTGCAAGTGATTCTCTGGTTGAGACTGGACAGATAAAAATGGAACTAGGCAAGTTCAATTCAAGCCAGTTGAGTAGTGGTGGAAAGGCAGAGGATGATGTGGTCAACTATGTCGCAGTCTGAAAGCAGGGTAAAGAGACATAGTTTAACGTAGTCACACCATCATGTCACCAAGTTGGCATGATGCCTACAGTGCATTGAACATCTGTGGAATAATTACACACTGTGACACTGATACCTGTTTTAGGGTCAATTGAATAATATATTGTTTTCAACATATGACAAAGGTCTAGGAGTTCTGAAGAAAAGTCAAATCAGATTTGAAACATTAGCTGTGTTCCTTTCTCTACAGGTGTTACTCGACCTGCTGAGTTTCTCCAGTATTTTTTTGTTTTTATTATGTTGGGCGAGATTTTTAACCTATTATCTCTGGAAATGGATAAAATCTAACTGAGAAGGGAATATCAAAAGGTGTCCTAATTTTAATAATCCTATACCATTTTATCACATTATATTTTATCTATGTCACTTTACCTTGTGTTGTCTTGCATGTCTGTTTAAATCTCTAAAACCAAGTGACTTAATACAGTGAGAATGATTCATGAATAGACCTATAAGTAAACCTAAATGTCAAGCAAATTAATTACTTTCTAGACATCATTTTGAATGTTAGAATCTTGTAACATAAAAAGAAGTCAGCAACCAACTGCTCTGGTTCTTTGAGAGAGCTAGCAAATTAGCTTCACTCCCCAAAAATAAAAGTAGAAAATGCTGTATATAGTCAAGTGGACTTCAGATGAATGGTCAGGCACCTTAAGTGTTAATTCTGTTTCTCTAAGCAGTTACTGTCTGACCTACTGTCTGACAACCTTGATGAAGGGTTTACGCCCGAAATGTTGACTCTCTTGCTCCTTGGATCTGCCTGACCTGCTGTGTTTTTCCTGCACCAGACTTTTCGACCCCTACTCTCCAGCATCTGCAGTCCTCACTTTGTCCTACTATCTGATCTGCTGAATACTTCTAAAAAACAGAAAGTATTCTGCTTTCATTCAGATTTCCAGAACCTACCATATATTGTTTTTCTATTAGTTCCACTTCCTGACTCTTTCCTCAAGTCCTGAAATTTGCTATCTTTCAAGTTTGAAAGTTACTATTGAGACTGCTTCCTCCACACAAGTTCCACAAATGCTTTTAACCCCTCTGCAATACTTCTCTAGTCACTTTACAAATTCCAGTTGCAATCTATTCTGCATAATGAAATGTTCTTGTGGAGAGAACCCTATAGCATTTCCACTTTACTGCACAAATAGAGAAAGTTTTCAATGAAAAATAGCAAAATATATTGCACAAATAAATTTATTTCTACAGTGGTTGGGATTGGAGTCTGTACTTCAGGAATCATGATATAGATGCCAGAAGGGTATCTATTCACTATTTAAGGAAACAGCTTCATGGTTTCTGTCATCAATGTTGTTTGACAGCTTGGTGAACAAGAAAGATGCTTCCATGGATGTAACAGTTTCTTTCTTCTGCCATTTCAGGCCATGCCAGGTCTCGAAATCAATTGTAAAAAAAGTCATTTTTGAAAGTTGATCATGACAGTAATTCATAACAATTGTAAAACTCTACTTTGCAACCAGAATACAATGAATCATTTAAATGAAACTTGCCCTGTTTCTCTTTGCACAAGGCATTGGAATATGCTAGAAACATCCAGAAACCAAAACCACTTGCAACTAAACCTGGGGATGCTAATGAGAAATCGGAAAGGGGTGAGTTCCCTGAACATAGTCAATATGCACAACTAGACCCATCCCACAATATACTTCTTGCAATGCTGCAGCAACGACATGAAAAGGAGAAGCAAATTGTAGCAAGATTCACAGCAATGCATGTGAGCTGATGATAAGTGAATTTGTATTTCAAGTGGAACATCAGACATCACATGAGTCACACAGGAGAAACTTTTATTACTATGCTATATATTGTATAATTTATAAACAATTACATTTTGTCATGACTTACATGATTCCACTGTTGAAATATAGTAAATGATGGGCTCACCTTGTATACTGTACAATAGTTGTGATTGAGAAAGTAGTGCAAAATTCTTTGTAAAATACTTTGCAGTTTGTTTTTTCAGGATTTCAAACTATTTAGAGGAGGGATTATAACTGACCGTTATTCGTGATGCGTTGAATGGACTTAGAGAGTTATTCCAATTTGGCTTAAAGGTTTTGGTGGGATTCTTATTTTTGAAGCTTGCTTTCTCACCAGAATTAAACTGATACTTGTAATCTGCAGTCTTGTAGCTCCAGAAAAGTAAATTGTACATTTGCGAGGCAGACGCTGTTTGTAAGTGTGGCACCTAAGGAAACTACTAACAGGTACAAAAGTCTGTTCAATGTTGAAGAAATCTTGAGGGCTTAGCCAAATTGATTGTGAACTAAATTTGTAAGTACTCTAAAATTCAAACACTTTTACAAATGACTTTGTACTTTCAATAATGGCTTAGCATTATTCCTTGAGACTAAGAGCTCTTTGGCAGTGCCGTTTAAAAAATAATTTAAAAGCCAACAGCAAGAACTCAAAGACAGAGGTTATCATGATTTTACATTATCATCAACTTCAAGGTTTGATTTCATTAAACAACTGCATGAGAATTATTACAATATTTCTCATCCTGTATTGTGTTTAACAGTCTATAAAAAGGACATGTCATGTAATTTTGCCATCTGCAATTAAAATGTGTATATAAATGTCAATCAATATTTATTAATTAGAAATTTCTAGGGTGTGATGCAGGAATAAGGGAGTGGAACTAATTGAATACCTCTTCCAAAATACCAAACCATGAATGGTGAACCAAATGGCCTTTGCCTGTGCTGTTTGATTCTATAAATCCATAATTTACTACAAAAAAAAACCTTTAGAAGGATAGGAGCTTCTATATAAAGTAAATTACTTCAGATGATTATTCAAAATACTTTGTCAGTTTAATTTAGCTGAGTGCTCTGCATAATAATAATCTTCTTTGTGATTGATCTTAATATTGATAGAGATAAAGCCTATCAAGTAGAAGTCACAAACAAGTAGTGATGGGGCAAAGCAATATATTCGGTTGCAACTGAACTCAGGCAACATTAAATGATATATCAGAATGCACATTGTGTCGGACATCCAATCTGCCTGTTCTTGAAATAGTACATATGCACAACAGCAAGTTTATTGTTTCCATGTGATTTTATTTTTTAAGTAGCAGGTCAACTTGAAACTTGTTCTTTCTGTCTCCAAGCCCATACAGGGCCTGGAGACAGAATTTTCCTTTGTTTGCTAATTTTAATGAAAAAGTCTGTATGAGTATAAGTTTTACCTGTGATTTATTTATGTTTTTAATTTAAAATAGTGAACAATAATATTGATCCCTGGTGTTTGAATAACGCCAGCTGACTTTAATGTTCCCAGACTACTACTGTAGGACTTCCTAACCCTCATTATTTTATTGCATGTATTTTGAAAATATTTCATTTATTACCAAAAGAAGCTAAAACATACCATTTAATTGGATTAATATATTACTTTGCTCCTTGTAATACATTACTTCCCACTGAATAGCCCAAATATATCAGTTTCCTGAGTTGCAATGGCACAGTGGCTCATGGTTAGCACTGTTGCCTCACAGCGCCAGGGACCAAGGTTTGATTCCACCCTCAGGTAACTGTATGAGTGGAGTTTGCACATTCTCCCTGGTTTCCTCCTGGTGCCTAGTTTCTCCCACAGTCCAAAAATGTGCAGCTTAGGTGGGTTGGCCATGCTAATTTACCCATAGTATCTGGGGATGTGCAGGTAGGTGGATTAGCCACGGAAATACAGAGTGACAGGGATAGGGTAGTTCTCGGTGGGTTGCTCTTCAGAGGGTTGGGGTGAACTCAATGGGCCAAAAGACCTGTTTCCACACTGTAGGGTTTCTACAGAAAATTATTCCCTTTTCCCTTCTAAACAGTCAGAAATTGGGCAATGCAATTGAGTCTACTGTAAGCAGACAGCATCTACAGAACAGATGAGGCTGTACTACCAGAAAAAAATTATTTTAACTTTGTTGGTCACATAATATCGATATGTAATATATGCAATAAAATATGCACTTACAGAAATATTGCTTGTCCATTATGTATTAAATGAAGCATGCTTTTTTTTAATGCAGTGTAATATATATAATCTTTACAAATATGTACTAAATAGCATTTGCTTGTATCTTTAAGTTTCTTTTATTAAATTATGTCTAATTTCATAATGTTCAATCACCAACAGAGTGTACATTTGATCTGCAAGGTATACTAGTACTCGATCTTTACAAATGTTAATGATTTATTTAACCTAGGCAGTTCAACTATTCACTTTTTGTGATAGATGCCAGTCAGTTAAAATATTTTCTCCTCTTTGGCTGTCCATGCATCTTTATAAATTGAGCACAGGAGGCCATTAGTGAACTGTTTCAGTGCCACTCTGAAACTGAACATTAAGACAAACAGGAATGCAACTTTAGGTCTTTTATTACCTTTTCTACTTCCAACTTTTAGTTAAGCATAAAATTTCTTGACCATAGCAGCCCAGCTGAGATTATGAACTCAACACATATATAATCATAAGCATAAACTCACCCAATGTGAAGGAGCATGAGGAGCCCAGTATAGTTCCCTGAAAAGTTTGCTAATTCACCCAGAGCATTTCAGTTCAATGATTTAATGTGTAATTTTGTGGTAACTTGTATTTGCTTTTTTAGAAAATGCCTTCAATACGAGCACAAGACAACGTAATGGATTCAAACCAATGGAAAATCACACATTTCAGGGGAGCACAGCAACACCACCATGTTTAGTATTGAATTGAGGTACATGTACATCTATGCTGAAAACAGTCAGCTCAACCTTACCAATCCGGTCTCGTCCCCTGTACTTTCTCTGAATTATCTGACCATTTGTCTAATGTTCAGAAACAAAAATAGAAGTTGCTGGTAAAGCTCAGCAAGTCTGGCAGCATCTGTGAAGAGAAATCAGAGTTAATGTTTCGGGTCCGATGACCCTTCCTCAGAACTGATGGTACCTTGGAAAATGTTGGTTTGTATGCAGAAGCTAGTGTGAGGGGTGGGAGTAGGAAATGAACGATAGATAAGGATAGAGCCCATAGGGAGACAAGAACAGTTGGACAGACAAAAGACTGGATAACGATCTGCATGGGAGAGTGAATAGCTGTTAATGGAGATTGTTAGTGGATAACATAGGTAGTCTATAATGGCATACTATGTGATAACAAGGGCCTGGTTGTGTGGTAGGAGGCTAGGGGGAGTTCAGGCCCTAATATTATTGAACTTGATACTGATCTGGAGGGCTACAGGATCCCCAAGTGGAAAATGAGGTGTTGTTCTTCTAGGTTGCGCTGAGCTTCACTGGAACACTGCAGCAAGCCTGACAAAAGAAATGATGGCCAGGGAACAGGGCATTGTATTGAAATGGAAGGCAACTGGAAGCTCAGGGTCTTTTTTGCAGGCAGAATGAAGCTGTTCTGCAAAGCGGTCACTCAGTGTACACTTCGTTCCCCAGTGTAGAGATAACATTGTGAGCAGTGGATGCAGTAGACTAGATTGTGAGAAGGTTCTGGATCAGTGGTGCTGGAAGAGCACAGCAATTTAGGCAGCATCCAACGAGCAACTGTTTCACCTGGAAGGTGTGTTTGGGCCCTTGGATACTGAGGAGGAGGTAAATGGGCTGGTGTTATATGTTTAGCGGTTGCAGGGGAAGGTGCCATGGGGCTGAAGAGGGATGTTGGGAGTGAAGAAAAAGTGGACTAGGGTGTCCCAGAGGGAACGGTACCCTCAAAAGGTGGGCAAGGGAGGGGAGGGGAGGGGAATATGTATCTGGTGGTGGCATCTCTCTGGAGGTGGTGGAAATGGTGGTTGATAATTTTCTAGATATGGATGCTGGTGGGATGGTAGGAAAGAACAAGGAGAGCTTTATCACTGTTGCAGGAGGGCAGAAAGGGTGTGAAAGCAAAAGTGTGGGAGATGGGTTGGACCCAGTTGAGGGCCCTGTGGACAACAATGCTGGGGAATCCTTAGTTGAGGAAAAAGGTGCATGTTTCAGAGGCTTCCTTGACACAGTTGGCCTCAGAAACATATGTGACAGAGACAGGGACTGGGAAATAGAATGGAGTCTTTACAGGAAACAGGGTGCGAGGATGTATAGTTCAGGTAGCTGTGAGAGTTAATGGGTTTGTAGTGGATATTAATAGCCATCTCTCCCCAGAAATGGAAACAGCGATGTCGAGAAAGGGAGGAGTCAGAGATAAGTCAGGTGAAAGTGAGAGCAGGATGAAAATTGGAAGCAAAATTGATTAACTTTTCCATCTTCGCCATCTCCAGCAAGATGCCACCACAAAACACATATTCCCCACCCCTCCCTTGTCTGCCGTCTGCATGGATTATTCCTTCTGGGACATCCTGGTCTACTCTTCCTTCACTCCCAACAACCTCCACCCCACAACCCCACTGAAGCTTTCCCTGCAACCACTGAAGATGTAACGCCTGCCCATTTTCCTCCTCCCTTCTCAGTGTCCAAGGGCCCAAACATACCTTCCAGCACTTCTCCCAATCTAGTCTACTGCTTTTGCTGTTCACAATATTGTCTCCTCTATATTGGGGAAATAAATCGTATACTGGGTGACCTTTCCGCAGAACATCGACATTCTGCAGAAAAGACCGAGCTGGCAGGCTTTAACACACCACCCTTTTCCCTGGCCAACATCTCTGTCTAAGGCTTGTTGCAGTGCTTCAGCCGGCAGCCCTATGGACTCAATATTTAGTTCAATAATTTTAGGGCCTGAATTTTCCCATGCCCTAGTCCCCTACCACACATACCAGGCCTTGTTTTCACATAGTCTGCCATTACGCATTAACTAGTGTTAGCCACTAACAGTCACCATTAATAGCTATTCACCCTCCCAGGCAGATTGTTATCCCCTCTTTTGTCTGTCCAACTTTTCTTCTCTCTCTTTGGGCTCTATCCCTACCTATTGTTCACTCCTTACCCGATTTCCCCCATCCTATTTTCTGTATATAAACCGACATTTTCCTAGGTACCATCAGTTCTGAGGAAGGGCCATCAGACTTGAAATGTTAACTTTGATTTCTCTTTACAGATGCTGCCAGACCTGCTGAGTTTTTCCAGCAACTTCTGTTTTTTGTTTCTGATTTACAGCATCCGTAGTTCTTTCAGTTTTTGCCTAACATTCAGTACTGGATGAGCAGAAATTTCCTCCACCTAACTGTTGGGAAGGTAAAGTTTTTGGTCCCCTCCATAAATTGCATTTCTTAGTCACTGCTCAAATCCTTCTTCATAACATGTCTGAGACTGAAGTAGATTGTTCATAATCTTTGCGTTATATTTGACTCTGATATGAGCTTCTAACGACATATTCACATCTTCACCAAGAACACCTACTTTGAGCTCTCAAGCATCACCAGACTCTGTCCCTGCCTCAGCTCATATCATGCTAAAACATTCATTCATTCTTTTTAGCCTGTGTTTAATTCCAATGCACACCTAACTGACCTCTCATCTTCCACCTTCCATGTGTTCAAAATCATTCTAAATTGTCCTGCTCATATGCTAGCTCTCTTTCAGTCTAATTAACCAATAACCCCCATTCTCACTGAACATATGTTAACCCCTGGCTAAGCAATGCTGCCATTTTAAAAAATTTTAGTATTTATTCTAAATCCCTCCATAGCCACGTGTAATTGAATGTCGAATCAAGTAGCTCTAATAAAACTGGAATCAATGGGAAGCAGAAGGGAGGGCATCTCTGCTGACTACAGTCATACTGAGTACAAAGGAAGATGGTTGTGGTTATTAGATATCAGTCACCTCAGTTCCAAGACATCTCTACAAGACTTCCTCATGATAGTGTCCTAGACCCAACAATTTTCAGCTGCTTCATCAGTGGTCTTCCTTCCATCATAACGTCAGAAGCAGCGAGGTTTGCTGATAATTGCACAACATGCAGCACCATCAATGATTCCACCAATACTGAAGCAGTCAATGTGAAATGCAACAAGATCTGGACAATGTTCAGGCTTGGGCTGACAAGCAACAAGTGACATGTGCACTAGATAAAGACCATCTCCAACAAAAATGAACATAGAGTCATAGAGATGTACAGCATGGAAACAGATCCTTTGGTCTAACCCATCCATGCCGACCAGATATCCCAACCCAATTTGGTCCCACCTGTCAGTACCCGGCCCATATCCCTCCAAACCCTTCCTATTCATATACCCATCCAAATTGGAAACAGATCCTTCGGTCTAACCCATCCACGCCGACCAGATATCCCAACCCAATTTGGTCCCACCTGTCAGCACCCAGCCCATATCCCTCCAAACCCTTCCTATTCATATACCCATCCAAATGCCTCTTAAATGTTGCAATTGTACCAGCCTCCACCACATCCTCTGGCAGCTCATTCCATACACGTACCACCCTCTGCGTGAAAACG
>NC_057744.1:23359028-23369916 GCF_004010195.1 Chiloscyllium plagiosum
GATCCACTTGATCTGATAAGATTCGCATCCAACAGCGTTTATGGCAGATATAATCCGCAGTAACCCTTAAACTCTCTTTAAACTCCCACATCTGACAAGTACATATCACTGCAAAGGCCATTTTTGCTCCTTCACAATCTACAGACCCAGAAAATAACACTGTCTTATTCCTCTACAAACACTGACCCAGGTTAAATTAATAACTATGGCTTATATTTTAATCAAGAGACTTATCTCCAGAAATATATAATCAAGAAAGAATCCACTGAACCCACTACTGCAACCTTTCTATTGGACAGACTTAAAACAACAATTAACTTATCTGATTCTGTGCTGTGAACTTCGCCCAATAGTTCCTTCAAGATTAGTTGTGAATTTCACTGTTTGTTCATTTACCCAGATGCACTCCTATGTCCAGCGATACACAAATTCAAACAGCAAAGGCGGTAACTGTGCTGAATCTCAATCTCAATCTCAATCTCTCTCTCTCTCCTGCACTGTCCTCACCATGTGCTTCCTTTGTCTGCCCTTCTCCCTTTTAAACTGCTGTTGTTTTGACATTTTTTTTCCAAAGTTCGAAAACAATGCAACAGCATATAAAACAATCATTGCTGCTCCTGGAATTTGAGGAAATCACCTCCAATACCTAAAATACCCCCAAAAAAGGAGCAGCTCTTACAGCCAGAAATTTTTCCCGTCCTCCATCTTGGATTACCCAGAGTCCTCAAACCATCACTCCCTGACATTCAATGGCATTAATATTATTAAATCCCTACTATCAACATCCAGGGGTTTATTATTGACCAGAAACTGAACTGGACAACCCATATAAGTACTGTGGCTGCACATGCAGGTCAGAGTCTAGAACTCCTGCAACAAGTAACTCACCTGACTCTCCATAGACTGTCTAACAATTACAAGTGTCAAGTCAGGATTGTGATGCAATGCTCCACACTTGCCTAGATAAGTGCAGCTCCAAAAATATTAAAAGAAACTTAACACCATCCAGGATAAAACAGCCATTTGGTTAACATCACATCCACAAAAAATCTACTCCCTCCATCACTGATGCTCGGTAGCAGCAGTGTGTACTACCTCCAAGATAAAGTGCAAAAATTCACCAAGGCTCCTTAGACAGTACCTTACAAACACAAGGACAGATAGATGGGAACACCACCCCCTGCAAGTTCCCATCCCCCCAAGCCACTCACTGTTCTGATTTGGAAATATTTTGCCAGTGTTTTCTGGCTCAAAATCTAGGAACTGCCTGCCTAACCATGTTGTTAGGGTGCCTACACCATATGGACAGCAGCTATTCTAGAATGCAACTCACTACTACCATCTCAAGGTCAACAAGAAACGGGAAATAAATGCTGGGGCAGCCAGACACAGCCATGAATGAACTAATACAATACCTCATTGCTCCTTTCTTCTGTAACCTCCTTCATCTTTGCAGTTCTTCAACATAACTGCACTCCTCTAAATCTGACCTCTTCACAGCCACCAATTTTAATGGTTCCATTATTGATAGCTTGCTATTTCATCGCTAAGGCCCTGAGAGTCATACAACACAGAGACAGACCATTCAGCCAAACTTGCCTATATTAATAAAGTTTCCAAAACTGAACTAGTCCAATTTGCCTAAATTTGGCCCATATTCCTTTAGATCTTTCCTACCAATCCATCTGTCCAAATATCTTTTAAATGTTGTAATTGTATCTACCTCTACCATTTCCTTTCGCAGCCCATTCCATATATACACACCCTGTGTGCAAACATTGCCTCTCAGGTCCCTTTCAAATCTTTCTCCTCTCACCTTAAACCTATGTTCTTGACACCCCTACCCTGGGGAAAAGACCTTGATAATTCATCCTGTCTGTGCTCCTTCTAATTTATAAACCTCTGTAAGGCCATTCCTCTGCCTCCTACACTGCAAGGGAAAAAGTCCCAACCTATCCAGCTTGTCCTTATAACCGAAAATCTCCAGACTTGGTACCATCATTGTAAATGTTCATCTGCACCCTTTCCAGTTTAATAACATCCTTCCTATAGCAGGGTAACCAGAATTGTTCTCAATACGATAAATGTGGCCTTTTACAGCCATAACATGGCGTCCCAACTCCTGATCTCAAATGCTCTGACCGATGAAGGCAAGCATGCCAAATGCCTTCTTCACCACCCTGTCTACCTGTGATGCCACTTATAAGGAACAATGTACCTTGTAACTCTAGGTCTCTCTCTGTTTGACAACATTCCCCATGGTCGGACCATTAACTGTGTAAGTCCTGCCCCTAACTCTGGAATTTGCTCCCTAAATTTCTCTGCCTCGCTACCTCTCTTCCTTGTTTCAAGTCACTTGTGGAAATTGATCATCTGCTTTGACTTTTGCAGCTCTTTCAAAGCTTTGGGTTCCTATTGGGATGTTGTTCAGTGTTAAAAGTACAATACCTGTTGTTATTTAATTGAGCACTTTTATGATTTGATCGTTTTGGTTCCCAGTAAGAACCCAAAGAGGTTAATTTCACATACTTGAAACATCATCTTTAATGGAAATCCTTTTTTTCATATAGCCATACTAAGTCTAACTCCATACAGGATCAAAAACTGTTATGAATGTGTAATGGCAGAATGAGATCACCTGAGTTGATCGACCTTCCCTTTTCATGATTTCACTACATTTTAGTGAGATGATCTTTCCTGCGCATCTATTTTGCTGGTCAAGTCTTGATGCACATGTTATCATTTGGCTGTTTTTAACCTTAAAATTAATCTGTTTAAAGTTGTTGGGAGTAGGAGCTTTAGGACGAACCTTTTAAGGTTTTTTTTTCGCTTGTTCACTACCGCTGGTGGTGTTTAGAATGGCCTGACCCAACTTTTGGACCTTAAAATCGATTGCTTCCTCCTCAGCTTCCAATTAGTTCCGGCTCCTCGCGCTCAAAGTTGACAACTTTAAAGTGTGTCAGAGACGGACCAGCCGCAATATAATAGCAATTCCTTCATTCCACAGGTAAAATTACCGTTAATTAGCAGGTAGGCCAAACAAATTCACAATTTGCTGGGCAGATACAGAGTCAGCCACCCCAATGTGTCTGTGGAGCCGAGTATCGGCGAGTGGTGAATCAGAAGTGGTAGGACGTTCAACATTGCTATCAAAATAGGGAAATGAGCATTTTTATTAATAGAGTGCAGGATCAAGCAAAGCTATTGTTACAGTTCAAATTAATGAATCTGAATGGATGCAGACCGATAACGTTATTACATATGGAGCGACCACTCTCCCGACTGCTGTATTCCGTCCACTCTCTTTATCTGTCTCGTTTCTCTGGCTTGTGCACCTGCTGCTATATTGAGCCAGAATTAAATGGCCTTTCACAACCTAAGTATCAACATATTTTCTCATTCGTGGCTGGTTCTGCAAATGGGTCACAAAATGATGACACTTTGAAGCGGTTCTGATTAGGCACAAACTTGTTGCCTGTACTTAAAAGTGATAATCCCCCCATAATACAAATCTGAAGCACCTATTTCTTTAATGGAACCTTTAGATGAATATCAAAGAGCTATTTACTCATATGTAATATTTTAATTAGATTGCATTCCCTATTTAACCCATCACGGACCCTTTGATGCTCTGTGTGTATTTAGTGTTTAGCCTCAGATGCGAGCGGTAATAAATGCCGGACCTTTTGATTTAATGAGAAATCTGCCTTTCCAGTTCGACTCTGTTTGCATCCCTTTATTCCCTGACTATAGAATTTAGTTAATTGAAGGAGTCTCTTACCACCACACATTAAGGAGGCCAAATTAACATCCCTTTTCTGATTATGTAGCACAGGCAGACGTTGCTTCTTTGAAGTGAAGTCTGAATTGAAGTAGACAGCAGTGCTCTGAAAATGAGCTGATGGCCTTGTTATTAGGATAAAATGCAGATGCACCCCATGTGCTACAAAATGCTTAATCTCTTAATTGATCACCCTCTGCACGATCCGTACACTATTGTTTTTTTTTTGAAAATTGTCAACGTATCAAAGACGCATTTTGGAAAATGAAATATTTTGGCTTACCAAAGCATATACAAGTCCAATTGAAATATCCAGCTTCCCCAAAGTAGTATTTTTGAATGTGAGACAAAATTATTCCTGACATTTCACAATCATTGAAATTTCAAAAGGTGCTGTTGTAGTTGCTATAACTGTATGCCTTTCAGTGAAAGGGAATCTTTCTTTTGATCTTTATGCTGATAAATGATAATGCAAATGCATTCCCTGACTGAATAGGTGTAATTTGCACAAAAAGAACTGTAGAAGGAAATGACTAACATGCATCTGTGAAAAGAAAGAGCTAATTTCATAAATAAAGAAAACAAACAGTGATGGGGAGGGGCGAGGGAACTAAACTTACTGTCCCCTTTTCATGGGCAAGACTAGAAATGGCAATATTTACACAGACAACCTGCAGCAACCAGATAATTTAGAATCAATCCTACAGGAAGTAGATTAAATTAATCTGCACTGTAATAGGTCTTTTGTAGCCTGTTGGTGTTGCTCATATGGTACAGCAAAAAATAAGTTCGAAATTATGGGGCAGACAGTAAACTTTTTAACAGATACGATGTTGAACTATGGGGCAGAGCACAGGACATTTCTAAAGGTAGGAGAATGGAATGCACAAATAGTTTAAAATGAAGAAAAGGTTATTCTAATAGTATGAACAACAATAATATAAATTCTGGTTTACTTGGGATAATCAGCAGTACTAATTATAAATATTTTTAAATGGCAGCACTGAAAATGTTATTGTTTCACAAGGTTGTTACATTTCTACAGTGCTTTCAGTTAATTTTGAGAATGAAATCGTTATTGATTACAGTTTATACTTTTTTAATTTAAAAGTTTTCAATTTCAAAGTTGCACCTGCCCCAAGTGAGTGCTATTCAGGTAAGAAATACATCAAGACCAATGAGAATACAACAAGATAGTAAAAAAAACTAATACAGATTTGGTTTCATCATTCCTCTGATTTCCTTTTGTCTTGTTGAAGATACTGATCTGTAAAATATCCACAACTATTTTGAGTAATTTTTCATGTCAGAGTCTAGTTTATTAGTGTTGATATATTCACTGAGAATAACACTGTGACACAGATGGAAGCAACAAAATAGTTTAGGATGACAGGAGGTAAAGAGTTAGTAAAAGGTTAGTGGTGCTCAAAACAATAAAATCACCTGGTTTGAATTTAACACATCCTAGACAAACGAGGAAAGTAAGAGTGGAAATTGCTGAAATTCTGGCCTTAAATATGGGAATGGTACTGGAAGCCTGGAGACTTGCAGATGTTATGACTCAATCCAAAAAAGAGAAAGGGGCAAACCTGACATCCACAGGTAAGTCAGTCTAAATAGGGAATTTCTTAGGGATATTATTGAGTCAAAATTAATTGATGCAGGAAAAATATTTTTTCAAACAAGTCAGTCCAGATTTGTTAAAGGCCAATTTACTTGACTAACTGGATTGAGTTTCTTTCATTAAATAATGGGAAAGTGCTATGAGGATACGACATTTCATATTCTGCATATAGACTTCTAAAAGATGATTGATATAGTGCCACAAATTAAACTTGACTTAAAAATTGAAGTGAAAGGAGAATTGGTTGCATAGATTTGACATTGGATAAAGTACAGAAAGAATTGAATGCTTGTTTTTCAGAGTGGAGAGGATTGAGCAGCAATTTCCACTGTGGCACAGTTTTGGGACCTCTGTGCTGTTTGATATTATTGATTTGGATATGCTTAGCATAGCTATTGCTGCTGAGCAACAATTAAAATTACAACACCATTTGATTCCTGATAATTGTTCAAAAACATTCAGCCATTGACTTAAAACATTAGCTCATGTTGTGTCAAACTTTGTTTCACAATGTACACAACACATGACTCAATGTACATTTAAATATAATGTATTAAATGCATGCAGGTGACATTTATGAAAGAAATGACAACAACCAAAATTTTGAAGTGTAGTGGTGAACAAAAGCTGTAATCAAAAGACAAAAATAATAACAATGGATGGGAAAACTGAATAAGCTTAAAAACATGATGCTCTTTGGTGTCCCTGTGAACTGCTGTGAGTGGTGAATGACGTATTCAAATCTGTTATGACGCTAATCACTGTATTGCTATGTTATATATTTTGACAGCTGTAAAAGCATTTCAGAATGTTTTGGAATAATTGATGTAAGTGGGGTATGGATTGTTTGTAGCTGAGAGATTAATAATCAGTTATACGTTCTTTTTAAGTAGTTTGAATGCAGTTAAAGAAAAATATCTTTTAGTATTTTCATAGAAATGTACTCATTTTCTGAGAAAGTTACATTCAGCCACATAAGTGTGGAATTGGATCATTTGGTAACACCTCTGAATGTCTGGTAGGACACAATGTCTACAGGACAAAATAATTCATCATGTTCTGGTCGAAGGATTCGCTGATGTTTCTGAGTTTACATCTCAAATTTGAATTGATAATGTAATGACTTACACAACATGGTGTGAAGCTATTACAAGGACCTAAAGAGTAAACTGAAAGCAATCAATGATGACCAATGTAGCGATCAGAGTCAGCTGGGAAAATACCTCAGCTAAATACCTCAGCTATGTCAAACTGGAGCTACAACTAAAGTCTGGGATCTTGGAATGCAGTATAGAAATATGGCTAAGATTTGATCTGTCAAGCAGATTATGATTTATTTTCCCCCTTTTTATATTAAGATTGGGGTTAAGAGTATTTCCCCATTCCATCTCTTGGTGGACTCTGAATTTGTGAGGTTATCAACAACAATGTAGTAAAATTAAACCTGGAGAAGGATTTAATTCATCCATTTTTAGATGTGAGAGGAGTTCCTTGCAACACAAACGTACTATGAGATACAGAATTAGAACAGATTTGCAAAACAGCTGAGGGATGCAAATTCATTACTGTTCCTGTTTTTTTTTTCAAGATGGAATCTAAAAATCCAAACATAGGCCAACACATTGGCACTCTACCTGACGCATATCACTAGTCATATGTTGGGAATCAAACAATCTGGAGAATAGAAAGACAAAAGTAATGCTCAAAAATGTCTTCTCTGTAGTTGAGATCAAGGAAATTGAAAGGCAATGAGGGGTGATACATTCATGGGTGGGTAGGAAAGTTTTACTGAAAGGAGAAATTTAAGCAGATCAGGATGGCAATGGACCCATGGAGAGGACAGAAGGGGATGTGATTATAATGACATTAGATTAAAAAGTGTTTTTTTATTCTTGGGATGTGGGTGTCACTGGCTTCACCAACATTGACTTCTCATTCCTAACTGCCCTGGAGTACATTGTGGTGACCTACATTCTTTGAGTATGGGGATATCCACATTGCTGTTAGGATTTTGATCCAGCAACAGTGAAGGAATAATGATAGAGTTCCAAGTCAGGATGGTGTGTGACTTGGAGACAAACTTGCAGCTGGGGTGTTCCCATGCCTGTACTACCCTTGTCCTGAGACACTAGTAGTGATCACCAGTGTGGAAGGTGGTGTTAGGGGAGCTTTGGTGAGCTACTGCAAAGTATCTTGTAGATAATTGCAGTCGCTATGTGTTCTGCACCGAAGGGAGTGACTGTTAAAAGTAGTGCTTTGGCCTGGATAGTGTCAAGCTTTGTGAGCCTTGTTTGAGCTGCACTCATCCAGGCAAGTGGAGAGTATTCCATCTACAAGGCCCTGACTTAGGCCTGGTAGATAATAAACCAATACTGGGGAGACAAAAGTTAAGTTATTCACCACAGAATTCATAGCCTCTAGCCTGCCCTGGTAATCATAATATTTATAAGGCTAGTCCAGATCAGTTTCTTGTCAATGGTAACCCTAGCGGATAATGATAGTAGGGGACTCAGTGATAGTAATGACATTGAACATTAAGGAGTGAAGGTTAGATTCTCTCTTGTTGAAGATGATCATTGCCTGGTATTTCCATTATGCAAATCCTACTTCCCACTTATCAGTCAGATATTGTCTAGGTCTTGCTGCATAGGGACACCTGAAGAATTGTTAATGGTACTGAACATTGTGCAATCATCAGAGAGCATCCTTTCTTGAGAACTGCAGTCAGCAGTGGACAAAATGTTTAATTAAGAAGTTGAGACTGAATAAAACAAAATGCTTTAATTAGAAGATATCAAAACTAAGGTCAAGGATTGTTTTGATGCGAAGGGCAGTCATTGATTTAGACAGGGTCAGTGAGGGAACATGTAGCTGGGCAACACAAAACACCAAGTATCTGTCAATATCCGCAATAAAATTCATGATGGCAAGGCATGATTTGGAGGTACCAGTGTTGGACTGGGGTGTACAAAGTTAAAAATCATACAACACCAGTTTATAGTCCAACAAGTTTAATTGGAATCACTAGTTTTCGAAGTGCTGCTCCTTCATCAGGTGATTGTGGAGTATAAAATCGTAAGACACAGCAAAAAGTTTACAGTGTGATGCAACTGAAATTATATATTGAAAAAGACCTGGATTGTTTGTTAAGTCTCTCATCATTGGGGCACAGACAGCCTCACACAGAGCACCTCACACCCTCAATGCATTATCTCGGCCGACATGGCATCTATTGTTAAAGTTCACTTGAGAATGTAACTTTTAAATAAGGGGACTGAGATTTGCATATGACAGAAGTGAAACCAACATGGTCATTCTAAAAGTTGAGAGATTTAACAAATAATCCAGGTCTTTTTCAATATATAATTTCAGTTGCATCACACTGTAAATCTTTGCTATAAATTCTGTGTTTTATGATTTTATATTCCACAACCACCTGATGAAGGAGCAGTGTTCCAAAAGCTAATGCTTCCAATTAAACCTGTTGGACTATAACATAAGGATGGCAAGGGACTTCCTCATGAATGAACAGATATTCTGGAGCAAAGTGAGGATATTCTAAATCCAAAGGAAGAAATCATTGTTGACCATCAACAAAGATGGTAACTATGTGACAATTTAAAATATCTGGTAAACATCAGAGAAACAAGAAAACTGTGCAGCATTAGACCCTGAGCACCACAAGCCAATGTGACCTAGATGTTAATTCTCAGGCAAGGCAGCAGTCTGACCCTTGCTGAAAAATAAAATGGTCTCCCTAGTAGGAGACACCTTTGGTGCAGTTGAAAACTATCACTATAAACCATAAATCATTATATTTCCAAGCTCTTTCGCTACTCTCAAAGACAGTAACCTGAAATTATACTTAGGCTCAGGTTTTACAATCCTTTTTATCCTTTGAATTCACATTAGATAATTTCCAGTAATTTTCTTGCTTTGCTGATGGCTGTCATGGAAATGGTCTTGAACTAGTCCTTAATTGACATAAGCTTTTTAGACCTTAATAGCTGCCTTTGTATATTAACAGCAAACAGCACTTTTAGCTCTCAGCCTGGGTTTATTACTGAGTCGGTGGAAAGTCACCAATTTATCTTCATGTGCTCAGTGCTAAAATCTTCCTCTGGTGAGTGGTTCAAGCATTCAAGTAAACCCATGATAGAAAAAGGCTTAACAGATATTGTAAGTGAGATCCAAAGGAGTCTTCGAAATAATTTCATCAGATTTTTTATTCTGGACATATCAAAGTGATTTTCAATAATGATTATTCAGCCAGTTTTGTATTGTAGAAGTAGAATAACAGGATGGCCAATATGGCATGTAAGGAGCGGGAGTAACTATTGGCTGTTGGAAACCTCTCTAAATCCTGGAATGGCAGAGGTCTTGTTGAATTGACAGCACGACATCATTTTTGTTCTGGTCGGTTGCCCTGCGGGTAACTGAGTGAGACATTGGCTGGCTGCTATGCAGGAAGACTTGCTGTTCAAGGTTATAGTTAAAGATCAGGGTAGAAGAGGTGGAAATAGAAATGGAGAAAGAGATGGTTGTGAAGCCTGAAGTCAAAGAGAAAAGAGACATTGTCAAGGGGCAGATAAGTGATCACAGGGAGGAAGCTGAAAGATTATGAATAATCAGGGAGAGGAAGGCTTTTAATACTGAGGCAGTGAAGTTGTTGGGGGGAAATTATTTTTATTTCTCTTCGTTCAGGAGCAGACTTGACAAAGGATTGAATCTTGCAGTCTTTGTTTCCTATGAATTGCTATTCTATTAAATGGCAAGAATCCGGATCTGCAGTGGTTAAATTCAAAAACAGAAAAACATGCAGCCTGAAGTTTAATTTAAACATTGTAATTAATACCCTGCCTTTCATAAGCCAGGTACCTTGATTGGACTCAAGTCCATCCTCTGAAAGAGGAAACTGCAGCTAGAATGAATTGCCAAGCTGAAGACTTTTCGGTTTGGCATTTCTTTGGAGACTGTTGCAGGTAGTTTGTAAGTTGACAAATATTCAATTGAATAATCAAGGAGGACAATCAGCTTATTTTATAAATGTGCAAGAAAATAATTTGTGATACCTTTTTTAGAGCACATATAAGTAGATCAACCAACACAGTAGCATGTCACTTAAGTAGGTGTTGTCCTAGTTTAGGTAAAAACAATGACTGCAGATACTGGAAACCAGATTTTGGATTAGTGGTGCTGGAAGAGCACAGCAGTTCAGGCAGCATCTGAGGAGCAGCAAAATCGACGTTTCGGGCAAAAGCCCTTCATCAGGAATAAAGGCAGAGAGCCTGAAGCGTGGAGAGATAAGCTAGAGGAGGGTGGGGATGAGGAGAAAATAGCATGGAGTACAATAGGTGAGTGGGGGAGGGGATGAAGGTCATAGGTCAAGGAGGAGGGTGGAGTGGATAGGTGGAAAAGAAGATAGGCAGGTAGGACAAGTCATGGGGACAGTGCTGAGCTGGAAGTTTGGAACTGGGGTGAGG
>NC_057744.1:23372034-23382984 GCF_004010195.1 Chiloscyllium plagiosum
CTGTGGGTGGGAGATCTCCTGAGGTGATGAGGTTCTGTATGGTCTGGGAGATGATGATTTGGTGATGGGGGGTGGGGTCATGGTCAAGGAGGCAGTAGGAAGAGGTGTCCTCGAGTTGACGTTTGGCTTCAGCGGTGTAGAGTCAGTGCGCCAGACTACCACTGCGCCTCCTTTATCCGCTGGCTTGATGATGAGGTTGGGATTGGAGCAGAGGGATTGGAGGGCTGCGCTTTGTGAGGATGAGAGGTTGGAGTGGGGGAGGGGATAGACAGGTTGAGGCAGTTAATGTCCCAGCAGCAGTTGGAAATGAAGAGGTCGAGGGCGGGTAATAGACCAGCACGGGGTGTCTAGGTGGATGCAGTGTGTTGGAGGTGGGCGAAGGGGTCCTGGGAAGGTGGGCGGGAGTCCTGATTGTGAAAGTAAGCTCGGAGGTGGAGGTGGCCACTCCACCCTCCTCCCTGACCTATCACCTTCATCCCCTCCCCCACTCACCTATTGTACTCCATGCTATTTTCTCCCCACCCCCACCCTCCTCTAGCTTATCTCTCCATGCTTCAGGCTCTCTGCCTTTATTCCTGATGAAGGGCTTTTGCCCGAAACGTCGATTTTTGTTGTCCTAATTTGACAGGCATAAACTTCCATCATTAGGCTTCATATCTGATTATCACTATTCTGTCCTTTTATAAACTTTTAAATATTTTCACCTTTTTTCTAAAGATCAATCATTAAATTTTCTTGAATCATCTGAAGTTTATTGGTTAAACTAATAGCTGTCTTTGAGACAGAACAACAAGCTTTAAGATTAAAAAAAAGGATTGCAAGTTTGGAAATGTTGAAAAATAATTGTTTGATTTGTTAACTTCAAACTTCAGGTACTTGGCTCTCAAACTATATTTTATCAACTGAAATACACAATGGTTTCTGTTTGAACAGTCTTGATCAGTACACAGAGATAAAGAATGACTTGCATTTCCAATTTATTGAGCCTTTTCAACCTTAGAAAGTCCCAAACACTCTACAGTCTATGAAATCCTTTTGAAGTGTGGTTACCTTTCGCATAAAGGAAGTGCAGACACTAATTTGTGCACAGCAAGCTCCCACAAGCTGGATTGTATTAATGTCTAACTAATCTGATTTAGTGTTGTTGATTGGAGGATGGATATTGGCCAGACATTACAGACACCCGCACCAATCAACCACACCACCTCACCCTAGTTCTAAACTTACAGCTCAGCACTATCCCCACGACTTGTCCTACCTGCCTATCACCTTCATTCTCACCCCACCCTCCTCTCATTTATCTCTCCACCCTTCAGGCACTCTGCCTGTATTCCTGATGAAGAGTTTTTGCCCAAAACGTCGATTTTACTGCTCCTCGGATGTTGCCTGAACTGCTGTGCTCTTCCAGCACCACGAATCCAGAATCTGGTTTCCAGCATCTGCAGTCATTGTTTTTACCTATTCCAGACAATTTCCCCACTTCACAATAGTGCTATGAGATCTTTTGCACTTGTCTAGACCAGACAGTGCCTCAAGAGCAATTCATCTGAATGACCTGTTGTGGGGAAAATCACCAACCTCGGAGTCACAGTCAGGGTTCAATGACAGAGTTTATTATACAAGGAAATACCGGAGCTCCGGGGAAAGAGAGACACCAACAGCACAGTGGTCAGCTGCGATTCTTCTCTCAACCCAGAGCACGTCAAAATACTTTGATACATTTTGTGATATAATAGGTCAGTAATAAGGTTATTGTCTCTGGAACATAGTTTGTTTGTTGTAAACATTGCAGAATCATTGATGGTTTTGATGCAGCCTTTGTTAATTTCAGTGTGGTCATTGTCAGTTTCAGTGCAGACATTTTCAGTTTCAATGTCTGCGTGGAGGTCCATTGCTGTAGTAATGGGCGTTAATCGCTCTTCTTGAGAAGGATGATTACTGCAGCGCTGGCTATTAGCACTTTGTATTGACTCCATATCAAAGTGTTAGCATTTCCGTCAAAGCTGATGGCTGGACCCAGACACTTCTGCGGGCAGTATATGCTACTCATGTGTATTCTCTCCCCCACCCACCTTAAACTAATCAACTAGGTTGTGAGTGCATTGTGCTGGCATTCTGGTGGCCCCAGGCAGTATCTGTGTTTGCTCTGTTGTCTCTCTCCATATCGTGGTCTGGTGGCCATCTTGAGTGTCAAGTGGCCAACTTATGTTTCAGCGGCCATCTTGTGTGTCCGTGTGCCTAGTGTCATTCTGCCCCGTGCCATCTCCCACTTCATTCTCGCCCTTTATGGTCAAAGAGGCGACTTCAGCAATCTCCCACAGACCACCAATTTACATGTCGAAGTAAGTCATCTCTCGGAGCTCCTCCTCCCAAGGGATATCATGGAGTGCCAATTTCTCCATGGTGACACTCACTGCTGATACAACTCTCGTCAGTAGCACCTTAAAGTAGAGCTTTAAATGCCCAAGGCCCACATAGAATATTAGCATGAATGCAATGAGGCGAATTATCCCGTGTGTCAAATAGGATCCCCAAGATTTACCTATCAACTAATTTAAGGAGAAAGTGAGGTCTGCAGATGCTGGAGATCAGAGATGGAAATGTGTTGCCGGAAAAGCGCAGCAGGTCAGGCAGCATCTAGGGAACAGGAGAATCGACGTTTCGGGCATTAGCCCTTCTATCAACTAATTTAGCCAGCTGTCTGTAATTGTGGAAAATTATCTATTCTTAGATGGCTTATGTAATGTTATGAGAGTCATCAATAACATGGGTGGTACAATTGTCACCAATAATTGTACAAACTCCCCCTTGCTGTGCTAATTGATAATCCACTGCATAACGTGTCTGCTATGTGTGGACTCGGAGTTTAGCTAACTCTGTATTAATTGCTTCCAGAGCTTTTGAGGTATTATTGCCCAAGATAGTTAGGCCACATGCAAGGTAATTTCGTATTTTAATGCTGACGACCCCTGCTGCACCTACCAAATATAGAGATCCCAAAAATCCATATCCCAGTGATGACCCCAAAGTGGTGGGGACCTTCCAGTCAGCACAGAACTCCTGACTGACGGAGCAGGTCACTATTCTTGATGAAGGGCACCCTCCCCAAAAAAAAACATCGACTTTCCTGCTCCTCGGATGCTGTCTAACTTGCTGTGCTTTTCCAGCAACACACTGTCAACTCTTATGTCTGTCACATAAGTCCCCTTAAGTAGAAAAACAAATCCCTTCGCTGCTAGGTAACATACATTGTCCTGTCCTTCTGTCTGTCTGTTCGCACATGTCTCCCCTGTTCCCCCGTGTGCCCGGCCCCCAAATGGTAAGTGTCGAACAGGTATGTCCATGTGACAGAGCCGACAAGGGTTTCATTGCACTGACCACATATGAATTGTCTGCCTGCGGTCACATTCAAGCACGTCTGCTTGCTGCAGGTGCAGATAAACTGTCCTCTGGTGACTGTACAGTGCTGATAAGTGCACTGTGTCTGGACGCATGAGTCATGTTTGGGAACCAGGGCATAAACGCATCCCCATCCCTGCCCTGTGAAACAGCGTGGGTAATTACCAAGATTTAAATGGGTTTTCTCTTGCCTAGGCTGGGGGACCCAGCCCCATGCCCAACTGCACACACGTGCCCTGGTGTCCCCGTTTGAATTTTCCTATCTCCCCTTACACTGTGCTCCCGAGGTGCCTACTGTCTACAGGTCACAAGGGGTCCAGACTGTGGTGGTCACAAATCGGGATTCTACTAATCGCGCCAGTGGGTAGCAGACAGTTCGGTTCCCATGCAAATTTAGGTGGATTTTATAGAAGAGGTTATCTTCAAATCCTGACATGCTCCTGACAGTCGTGACACTTAAACAAAGTAAGGTAGATACAGGTATATATAATTTGCAGTTAAAATAAAGTTATCAGTCAAAGTCTTTCGTCAGGAGGTGCAGTCGTGCTTCTGTATGGTTTGTTCTGTTGGGTTTTTGGTATTCCCCCCGGGATGACCGTCATGTCCACCTGAGGAATGGTCAATGACATTAGTTTGGTCACAGGAGTCTCTAAACGGTTTTAGTTGGGTCCAGTGCTTCCATGTGCCTTTTCCTTTAATATCTATGCAGGCCCAGGTGTCCCCACTTATTACCACGTTGTCTGGCCCATTCCATGTTGGGGCAAAGCCTGGTTTGTCGGGCAGTGCTCGCACCAGGACGCGGCTTCCTGCTGCTGGGACCTCAGGGACGATTTTGAGTTTCTCTGCCTTGTCCTTTTTGTCCTGTTTATCAATTACAGATTTCTGCATCCCTTTCAATTGGGCTCTTAATTCTGTCACGTACAACCGAATTTTGTCTTTTAGTGGACCCACATCGATACCACCTGTGATTATTGACTCTGGCAATTGCATTGTTCACCTGGTCATTAATTCATATGGTGTTAGCCCAGTTGTCTGATTCGTGGTGGCTCTTAATTTCATTAGTATGACTGGCAGCACTTCAGCACATTTTCTGCCTGAGGTTTGCATAGTCATAGCTAAAGTATTTTTGAGCATTCTGTTCATTCTGTGTACCAGCCCTGAGCTCGGGGGTTTATAGGGAATGTGACATTTTTGTCTAATGCCGAGTAATTGGCAGACAGTCTTCTTGACCTTACCTGTAAGATGTGTCCCTTCGTCGGAGTCGATCTGGAGGGCTACTCCCCACCTTGGG
Organism: Chiloscyllium plagiosum; assembly: GCF_004010195.1. NCBI lineage: Eukaryota > Metazoa > Chordata > Chondrichthyes > Orectolobiformes > Hemiscylliidae > Chiloscyllium > Chiloscyllium plagiosum. The sequence goes on from NC_057744.1 coordinate 23,376,725, forward strand.
ATTACCTTCTCCGCTAACATTCTGGCCATAGTAATAGTTGAGTAGCACCCAATGGGCCTTCTCCTGCCACCGTGATCTTGGGTGATCACTGCGGAATAAAATCCTCCCTTATTATTACAGTGGATGTGAAAATCCTTGCTGGGATCTGGCAACCCTAGCCTGGGGGCCAATATGAGTCAAGTTTTAAGATTTAAGCTGATTGTATCTCTCCTCCTGTTCCGGCCCCCAGGTTACAGGATCCAAGGCGGGCTTGCCTCCTTTAATTAATCTCTGGATCGGTTCAGCCAATTTTGTGAACTCGGGTATAAAGCTCCGACTGTAGTTGAATAACCCCATGACCTTTCTGACTCCGCTGACAGTGGCAGGTCATGGCATCTGTTGGATTGCCTTCTTGCAGTCATTGGGCATTTCTTTGAGTCCCTGGGATATAGGGTGTCCCAGGGATTAGACTTCTGTTTAGCCAATTTGTGCCTTTGTGGGGCTAACATTTAACCCTGCTGTTGCCAATTCCTGTAATATTAGACATAAAGCTTCCTGGTGTCCTGACTCAGATTCTGAAGCAAATAGGATATCATGTACATATTGGAGGGCAGCGCTACCCTCTGGTAAATCTATTCTCTTCAGAATGTTGCTCATCAACCTGTGAAAAATAGTGGGGCTGTTGTGGAACTCTTGTGGCAGGTGAGTCCACGTATACTGCCTGTCGCTTACTGTAAAAGTGAATTTATTCCGAGACTCGGTGTAACGGGATAGACCAGAACCCATTGGCTATGTCTAAAACAGTGAAAATCTTGTGCGGGGTCCAGACCATTTAAAATGGTGAAGGGGTCTGCTACAATGGGGGTGACTTTATTTAGTCCTGTGTAATCAATGGTGAGCCTGTAGCTCCCATCAGGATTTATTACTGGCCACGTCGGGGAACTAGTTGTACTTATGGTTGCTTTCAGGATTCCCTGTTTTACTAGTCCTTTCTCTATGTCCACAACTGCTTTTTCTGCTTCTGGTTTTATTGGGTATGGCGGCAGGGCTTATGCTCTGGTCCAGGAACCCTTTTCGGATCTATGTTAACTAGACGGTATCTAACTTTATTTCTACCCATGCTCCAGGGATGGAGGCGCAGATGGCTCCGAATCTCCCTTTTCGTTTCAGGGTGACTTGTAGGTTTCCCAATCTCGGTCTTTTGACCGTCCTGTCAGAGTCAAATCAATTAGAACATTATATTCTCTCATGAGATCATTGCCCATTATAGTGGCATACATAGAATTTCATGGGGATATATATATAAAATATATTGCTTATTTCTGTGAGGGTAGTTTTGCTTAGGTAAATTGGTGTTTTATCCCCACCTACCCCAGTTAAGTGAATAGTTTTATTTGTGTAGGCTAAGGGTAAGTTTGTGATGAATACAGCTGCTCCTGTATCTAATATAATTTCACATTTCCTCCTTCCTATTACTGCGGGCATATAAATTCTCCCATCTCCCTTACCCTCATGAATGGGTCAGCCGGTTGTCAGCTCTGCTGACTTCAGGATTCCCACGGTTCCGCGGTGTTCCGGGTGGTGTTTGGGGGTGTCCCATGCTTTTCCCAGCACACTGCTTCTATGTGTTTATTCTGTCACAGTGGCTGTAGTATTTTACATTGTTCCCTGCTCTATTCCTTGCTCGTGGAGCCCTACATTCTCTAGAAAGTCTCTGTCAGCCACAGTTGTGGCAGGATAGTTTTATTCTACTGTCGTCTCCATTCCAGTCGGCTGCTTTGTCAGGTCTTGCCTTTATCGCAGGAGCTTCTGCCTTCTGCACCCTGGTGGCCCACTCAACTAGATCATCATAATCCTGGGACATTATTACTCCTATTTTCAGGATGGCTTGGTGTGCACTAGAGAGCCCATCTTTCAAAGCTTGGATGAATGCTCAGTCCCCCCGTCTGGATTCGCTTACCCTGAGCCTTCCTAATAGACCCTAAACAATGATTCCCCATGCTCAGAGGCTCCTTCCCCTTTATGTTGCTCAGTGGTTGTGATCTTGCTCCAGTTCTTGGGCGCATTTCCGAGCGCCCTCTGGATATCCACTTTAAAATTGGTGAAGGGGGCGTGCTGGGCATCTATCTCAGCTGTAAGGGCAACGGCATATATCCACCATCCTCCCCATAAGTCTTGGGCTGCTGTGACATCAGGTCTGCCAGTTACCTGTCTCCACTTGTCCGCTGGGCAAGCTGCCTGCACCAGTTGGTGTAATTGGTGCCTACCCATACACTATCCAGCTCTTCCCTGAACCTGGTGTTTGCACTCTGGGGCTGTAATTTGCCCAGGGAAGCCATAATTTGTTGCCTCTCCCCTGGGGTGAAGAGTTTATAATTTGCTTCGGGCTGTGAGTCTGTTCCTCCTCTTGTAATGGGCGCTAAGTTATGCTCTTGCACGGTTCATCCAACAGAGGGAGCAGTTGGTCCCTGCTGGACGATTTCGTAGGAGGGGAGAGAGAGTCAGTCTCCCTTTCCTCCTGTACTTTTTCTAATATTTGTTTTAACTCCTTTGTCCTGTCCTCCAGCTCCTCAATTTGTACTTGGCCTTTTCTCCACCTGCTAGTGGAGGCACCTCCTTGTTCAATTAGACCTGCTAATTGGTACACTAACATTACCCCTATGTTTTTAGGTTTATTTCGTTTTTGGTTATCTATCCACTCTCTCTGTTGTGCTAATGTCTGGGATGGATCCCAACCACTTTTCTTCATTTGCTCTGTCAACCCTTGTCTGTCTGCCTTGTATTTCTCAATAAGGGAACCTGCAGTATTCCCTCTTAAAATTTTGATCTGCTATTTAGCAGATTGTGTACTCCCCAGTAAAATATTTCTAACCAGTGGTGACTTCTCTACCGCCTGGCCAATAATACTGTTCCAGCACTGTACGTACGCTGTCTACTGGTAGGACTTCTCTACCCTCCTGACTACCATTACTAGTCGGTACCTACCAGTCGGCTGGGAATGCTGGCTCAATAGGGTGTGCTCTCTACCCGGACTCCTGTATCCTCCCGGCCACTTCTACTGACCCAACACTTCCTGATAGGTCCAGAAACCTACCTCAAGCCCAGTGTGCTCTCTACTGGTGGGAGTCTTTCCCCTCCCACTGCCACCGCCGCTATTTAAGCTCTGTTGTTTTACTATGGACTGACAGGGTATCACAGTTACTCACAGTGTACATGCTCCCCACTTTGGTAACGTGCCCTCCACTGAGATTTGGCTCTTGGTCAGAGTGATCAGCTCCTCTTCCTCACCACATAGGAAATTACGAATGCAAACAGCATCCAACCTTTAAGTTAAACTCTAACTGGACTCTGTGTTGTTCGCCCCTACAGAGTCCAATGTTACCTGACTTTGCCACTTGTGCTTCCCAACTCCTATTGCCCTTGGCGCCTCAATTCCCACTTCAAATCCCAACCTGCGCATGGTGGGACAACCCCTCTTAACAACCGGTTTAGGGCAGGGTTTTTGAGACAGGCACTACCTTGTCCTCTGGCTGTTTCAGCACGATCAGCTGGTTCTTACAACAGTTAATACAGTTAACACTTATTCTCCACAGACATCCATTAAATTTTTTTTTTAACTCAGTATTGTAGCAAGTTAGACATTACAATCGATATACCTTTTAAACTGTGTCTTTGGCCCAGTCTGACTCTTCCCATTTGCAGGTACAAATTGGTTCTTACCCTAGCCCCCCAATTGTGACCTTCGACCAGGGCACCAGTAATAAGAACTCTGCCCGCAGCGCCAGTTGTTGTGGGGAAAATCACCAGGCTCGAAGTCTGAGTCCAGGTTCAACGACAGAGTTTGTTGTACAAGGAAATCCCGGCACTCCGGGAAGAGAGAGACACCAACAGCACAGTGGTCAGCTGCGATTATTCTCTCAGCCCTGAGCACATGTCAAGATACTTATATACATTTTGTGATATAATAGGTCAGTGATGAAGTTATTGTCTCTGCAACATAGTTTGTTTGTTGTAAACATTGCAGAATCGTTGATAGTTTCGATGCAGTCATTGTCAGTTCCAGTGCAGCCTTTGTTAATTTCAGCAAGGTCATGTCAGTTTCAGTGCAGACATTGTCAGTTTTGACGTCTGCGTGGAAGTCAATGGGCGCTAATCACTCTACCTGAGAAGGATGATTACTGCAGCCTGGCTATTAGCACTTTGTATTGAGTCCTTATCAAACTGTTAGCATTTCTATCAAAGGTGTTGGCTGGACCCAGACACTTTGGCAGGCAGTATACGTTACTCATGAGTATTCCCTCCCCCACCCAACTTAAATTAATCAACTCGGTTGTGAGTGCATTGTGCTGGCATTCTGGTGGGCCCAGGCAGTATCTGTGTTTGTTCTGCTCTCTCTCTCTCTCTCTCCATATTGTGCTCCGGTGGCCATCTTGTGTGTCAAGTGGCCAACTTATGTTTCAGCGGCCATGTTGTGTATCTGTATGCCTAGTGTCACCCTGCCCCGTGCCATCTCCCACTTCAAACCACACCTCTAATAGTGCAGAACACTGATATCGATGCAGTGCTGTTCCAAGCTGGATTTTCATGTTGAAATCCTGAACTGGAAATTGAACACAGGATGTGAGTGTTTTGTTGGAGGGAAAGATTGGGAAGGCTGTCCAATGGTCCCTGTCCACAGGGTTCGCTGAAGCCGTTTCTTTCAGTTTTTTCAGTGTATGGCTGCTCCTTGATTTCTCTTTCTCCAGATACTTTCACTTACTTGTGGAAGGTACAGGGTGGACGTTTCATCTTTAAGTATCTTTGGGTAATCAATTAAAAGCCACAGCTTGCAGTAACTGGAAAAGACAAAATAAGCTGGCTAGCTTCAAGCATGAGAAGCTTTTTACCACAGAGCAAAATTAGTTCCTTCTCCTCCAGAAGTCCGATAGTTTCTGCTTAAACATTCACAAAAACCTCCAAAACAGATGAAAGAAGCATCTTCAGCAAATCGTGTGAACAGGGACCATTGGACTACTTTCCTAATCTTTCCCTCCATCAAAACATTCATATTCTGTGTTCACCCCAGGCAGGTCACCTACATAGGAGCCAATCATATCATTATTGGCAGGCAGAAGGCCTGTATCATCAAAAACTAAACTTCCACTACTGCTTGAACAAGCAGCTATGTAAACAGCGCTTACAATGAGTGTCAGGTTAGTCGCTTTTAAGAAGTACAGCATTCCTTCATCAGTTTTTGGTTTTGAAAACAGTTTTCTTTCCCCCATTTCAGTCCACAATCAAAAATAAAGTAAAAAGAATAGCTTTACAGAATGTAAATTTCATAAAGGAGCCTTCTCTTCAAGGAGTATATGATAGACATAATGGATATTCTCCTCATGATTCTCCATGCATTAAACAAAATACAGAAAAGCATTGTGCCACATTGCTTTAACTAATCTCTACAAATACAAAGAGTTTAGTTCATTTTCAAATAATGTTCTTTAACACAACCTGGTACATTAATATGCGTTTGCCTATTTTCCATGTATCCTTTCTAGAACATAGAACACAGAACAATACAGTGCAGAAGAGGCCCTTCGGCTCTCGATGTTGCGCCGACCTTGAACTATTCTCAGCTCTTCCCCCTACACTATCCCAAAATCACCCATGTGCTTATCTAAGGATTGTTTAAATCTCCCTAATGTGACTGAGTTGACTACATTAGCAGGCAGGGCATTCCACGCCCTTACCACTTTCTGCATAAAGAACCTCCCTCTGACATCTGTCTCAAATCTATCACCCCTCAATTTGTAGTTATGCCCCCTCGTACACGCTGACATCATCATCCTAGGAAAAAGACTTTCACTGTCTACCCCATCTAATCCTCTGATCATCTTGTATGTCTCTATCAAATCCCCTCTTAGCCGCCTTCTTGCCAATAAGAACAGGTTCAAGTCTCTCAGCCTTTCCTCATAAGACATTCTCTCCAGACCAGGCAACATCCTGGTAAATGTCCTCTGCACCTTTTCCAATGCTTCCATATCCTTTGCGAAATATGGGGACCAGAACTGTACACAATATTCCAAGTGTGGCCGCGCCAGTGTTTTGTATAGTTGCAGCATGATATTGCAGCTCCAGAACTCAATCCCTCTACAATTGAAACCTAACACATCGTATGCCTTCTTAACAGCACTATCCACCTGGGTGGCAACTTTCAGGGATCAATGTACATGGACTCCAAGATCCCTCTGCAGATCCACACTACCAAGAATCTTTCCATTGACCCAGTACTCTGCCTTCCT
>NC_057744.1:23383230-23410772 GCF_004010195.1 Chiloscyllium plagiosum
AGTCATTTATAAAAATGACAAACAGCAGTGGTCCCAAAATAGATCCTTGTGGCACATCACTAGTAACCAGACTCCAGGCTGAATATTTCCTATGAATCACCACTCGCTGCCTTCTTTCAGAAAGCCAGTTTCTAATCCAAACTGCTAAGTCACCCTCAATTCCATGCCTCTGGATTTTCTCCAACAGCCTACTATATGGAACCTTATCAAAGGCTTTACTGAAGTCCATGCATACCACGTCAACTGCCCTACCTTCATCTACATGCTTGGTCACCTTCTCAAAAAACTCAATGAGGTTTGTGAGACATGACCTGCCCTTGACGAAATCATGTTGACTATCTGAAATCAAATTGTTGCTTGCTAGATGATTATAAATCTTATCTCTTATTATTCTTTCCAAAACCTTTCCTACAACAGAAGTAGGGCTTACCTGGGTCGTCTCTACTGCCCTTCTTGAACAACGGCACAACATTTGCAATCCTCCAGTCCTCTGGTACCAAACCTGTAGACAATATCCAAACCTGTAGACCTTTCTGTTGGATTAAAATTGTCCATCAGTGCTCAATCTGGGCAGTTTATGTTCTTGGACCTGCACCCTTGGATAGCCAGAATTAAATTTCTCAAAAAAGATAAAATTCTATAGCTCACCATCAGATAAAACTCACATCTATTTGGAAAAGGATTTCAACTCATTCCCTGGTCTGGGTATCAAAGCCACATTATGTCTTTCACTTCAAATATGAATTACCTTTTTAAACAATGTAAGTGAAAAAGCTGTGAATATTTTTTCATTTTACTTTAGGATTTAGAATTATGTCATGTAAAATATGCAGCTTAAATAATTTAAGCAAATCTGTTCTTCCATAAATGCTTTGTATTGTCTCCAGTATTTATCTCATGAGGATGCCACAATACAGTTCAATACAATTAATGTCATCATAGTAAAAGGTTTGAACAAACACTTTTTGATAGAGCATTTTAAATCTTCATAGAACAAACTTCATTATTAGAAATGTCTTATTATTTAAATCATTCTGTTCCAGCTAAAACAACATTTAAAAATCATGTTAAAAATCTTTTGGAGTTTTTATTATGATAGTCCAACATGTTCCCGGTTATTGTACCATCTGCTTCTGATGTATTTTAACATTGCAACATATTCAAAAGTGTGTGGCTTAGTGTGTGTGCATATTGTTGCTAGGAAAATTGCATTATTAACTCATGGTGTTAGGGGAACATAGAAAGATCAGAGCAAGGAGTTGATCATTCATCCCAAGCCTGGGCTGACTATAATAAATATTGATGTACACCTCAACTCCACTTGTCCGTGCTATCTCCATGTCATGTAGTACTTACCAAATAAAACTCTTTCCATCTCGGTCTTAACCATTCCAACTCCACCCAGTACCTATTGCTTCACATGGCAGAGAATTGTGTGGAAAATGTTTACACTTAATGCTCTGTCATTAATTGTAACATTATATCCCTTCATTATTTTGTACTCCCACATAAGATTCTCTGTATCTGTCATCTCACATCTCTTCTAACTCTTTAAATTATGAGGAAAGTAATGTGGGTATCTATGAGTTTGTGTGAGACAGAGGCAGAATGTGTACTGTGCTTGGCTAATGCACCATTTGTGAAAATTATTAATATAATCCACTTTCTTGACATCAATGGATGACCTTAATGCAATTCTTGGATTTGGACGAATGGCTTTGGAGGCAGGTATTCAATCCTAAAATAGCATTTTTACACTGGAAAATAAACAGCAGCATTACAAAATGACTAATGTGATGATTGAATATGAATTGTTATTTTGTGAAGAATGCACAATATTTATTACTATAACAGCCTATGTACTCTTAGAATTATATTCCACATCAAAAAATGTGTAGGTTAATTTGTAGATTTTGACTAAAACATATGATATGCTATGAAGACAAGTGCAAAGTTATGAAGTCTGTTCCATGCTTAATGCATTGTTTTTCTGTAACTTTTTAAAGTTTGTACCACTGACAAGTTTGTTGCAATGAGAGTTGGATGAAAATGTATTGTTAACCTGCTGTGGAGGTCTAGTGAACCACTCACTGCCCTGTCATTCTGTAGGACTGATAACTGAAGTACAGTTGTTACACAATCAGAAATTGCTGGAAAAACTCAGCAGGTCTGATATCATCCGTGGAGAGAGAATGGAGTTAATGTTTTGGGTTCAGTGAGTCCTTTTGAGAACCTGATGAAAGGCCTGAAAAAGGGTCACTGGACCTAAAACATTAATGCTGCTTTCTCTTCACAGATGCTGCAAGACCTGCTAAGTTTTCGCAGCAATTTCTGAATTTGTTTCTGATTTCCAACATCTGTAGTTCATTTTTAAAAAAAAAATTGTTAAATACCTAAATGTTTTCTAAAACTATGCTTTGGTTAGTAGGATTTAACTGGAGTTCGCTTTAGTGTACAAAAGGGTGAACTTGCTCACAGTACTTTTTTTTCTTCTGAGTGCAAATCCTAATGTGAAAGTCGAGTGCAGTTGAGGAATTGAGTCAGGACTCTGGGAAGAGGTTTTGGATGGAGGTGGCCAATGCAGACCCTCTAAGTTCTGTTCAATTAAGGATGGTGGGCTAGGTCCTGAATCACAGGGTCAACAGTGGAGTGGGGGGGGGGTTGTTGGGCAGTGGGTTTGGGGGTTTTGGGTTTGCATAATAGTCATGCCACTGAAGTAGTATTTTAAAACCCCAGGCTAATGAGCTGGGGACACATTCTAACAAGGAAGTTAAATTCAGTTAATGTGGAGAGTGTACAGGAACATGGAGATTTTCACTGGCCTGCAGTCTTACCTGGAGAGCCTTATCCACCACAAATATTTGGATTAACTTTATTTTATGTTCCAACACCTTGCCTCCCTCAGAATCCATGGAGGCCAGAGCATGTCCTGGAGTTTTTATGGCCCTTGAAAATTGGGCTATCTGTGTTCGCTAAAAGTGTATTTTCAGCATTACATTTTCACAAAAAACAAAATTCTGGAAATACCTCCGCCTGAAATGATTGACAGTTTATTCTGAAAACTGAATCGTACCAAACAGGTCAAGCGTAAATGTCAGATATTTTGGAAGGTGGTGTAGTATGATCAGCTTCAATTAATTTCTTATTGTAGTCGAAGCTCGTGCATATATTTATTAAAGGAAATTGTCATGGACCAAACCGAATCTCCTCAAAATGCATTAAGAAGATAGTCTAGACCCTAACATTTTCGTATTTGAAAGGTAAGTGTAAGACAATGCATTCCAGATGCAATTCATTTGGTCAAACTACCTGCTCTTAAGCAAAACACACTTTATTTTAGCTGTAGCATAAAAATACAGACAAATTAAAAATAGTTGGTTTAACTATAATTCTATCAAAAAGCTTAAGAAAATAGCATATCAACTACTACTAATTAACTGTTGCAGGCCATAACATCCTATAAACACACCCTTGGCTGAAACAAATTCTGTAAAATAAATTGTCTCGCATGCAATTCTAGCTTTTAGAATCCCAGCTTTTAGCTGAAACAGAGAGAGGAATAAGAGCTTCCACATCCAGCTTCAAAACACCAGCAACTGCTGAAAGCAAAAACTAAAAATCCTGGTTCTGTGGGAGATTGATTCCAACCATTCAGGCTGCTTTGCTTTAGAAAAAAACACACCAAGGCTTCTCAAGCTGTTTACTGGTTTAGGAGCACGCTGCTCTCAGTCTCAAGCTTACTTCATTCAATAAGGGGAGAAAATATATTACTTAAAACCATAGTATCATCACAAAATTACGAATTATGTTATGCACATACCTCACCTTTCATCTTCAGAAGTTTTCTAATACAGAGGGGATTCAGCGAAATGCCGAAGAATGACCTTAACCTATTAAGGCTAACATTGTGCTGAGCTGGAAACAGAAGGATTTAGAGGGCGAGAAATTTGTTTTCAACTCCTGTGCGATATTGCTTTTGTTTTAATGACACAATCCTGTGTTCTTCCGTGGAATATTGACAACTAACACATCAGTGTGTATGGAGTGGAGCACGATGTCTGCTATATGGAGAAGATTTCAGAGTATATATTATCCACGGTACAACACATGGATTATCTTCAGGTAGCATATAACTGCATATACTGTATATTGTATGAAAAATGCCGTGTGTTTATATATATATGTGTGTGTGTGTGCGCGCACATTATTTAAATTATATGCTCTATTGTATAAGAAATGTCATCTGGTTTTAATTTTTATCGGAGTATTAAAAATGCACACTTGATAATGCAAATATACTGGAAATAACGTGCAGTGAAGTGTAAACTAGGTTGTATTGTTAATAACAAACTGTAGCGAAATACAAATTTAATAAATGCGCAATTCTGAAACCGCGTTCCTTCGGCGTAGATTCTAACTCGAATCCGCATCAATCGGTTGGTCTTACGTTTTCGGATCTTACTTGCAGATCTATATTTTGTTTTGAATTGGTGGGCAAAATCGGTTGAACACTTGTAAGAAAAAACAGCAAATCCGAATATTCAGACTGTTGGTGAATTGTCTTTCAGCGTTGCCATTGAAGTTGACAGCTAGATTTTGTCTTTTTTTTGCAAATGAATATTTTATTGACACGAATATAATTTGAAATCATTGACAAAATGCAGACATTCTACAGTACAAGTGCTATAAAATGATCAAAAAAAGGCCTAACAGCTGTTAATATAGTATAGACAACATCAGGCATCATTGCAGCCGAATTTATTTGCAACAATAAACTGGAAATAAATATTAGATTTGCGTAAATTAACTATATACAGAGAAGAACATCGGAATTGTAGACTATTCGAAGTGCATGTTTCAGGGCTTGCCATTTAATTCAGTGTTGTAACACCGTGTCCCCTCTCAAACCCAACAGTTTTAACACATTTCCTGGGAGACATAAAGTTCTTTGCCGTGTAGCATTTATTTCGGTGATCTTATATGTTTTAATTTTATTTTACATTATGTGATCGGCAGAACAAATATCATCATCTTCTATTATATCCACATCATCTTCACGGTCCTCCAACACAAAGGCGTTCTGGCTGCTTAAAGGCTTTATGTCTGAGGAAGTTTTCTGGTTTAACGCCGCCTCACTGACGCTGGACTCCAGGCAACGCTCCCCGGCGGGGGAGCTTTTCTGACCATGATCATCCCGAGTCTTTCTTAGTTGTTTTTTATGTTTCATCCGTCGGTTCTGAAACCATGTTTTGACCTGGAAAATGCACCAAGAAAAAGCTCAGGGAATTTCTTTGGAAAAGTGAAAACCGTTATCGACCCAGTGAGTTTACTTTATCTTCAGGTATGTCTGCGAGAGGCGGCATGTCTGCACGGATTGGATTGATTTAGTGGGGCAGAAATCTTTAACGAACGAGCCTGAGGAAAATTTCGAATGCAAGAGACATTGGACGGATAGCTCGTACTGAAATGCCACTGGTAAAATTTGCACAATCAAATCCAGTACTTTTAGAAATAGTTCTAATGACTTATTTCTGCTAAAAGTATATAAAGATGAACACGCCGTAGTGTAGTCAATCTTTCAGCCTATCTGTTGAGGAACGCATGGTGTGATCAATCACTGAAAGAGTTATCTAAACTATTTATACATTTAGGTAAAGGTTAAGGCAACATTTAACAGCATTTACTTTCGGTCTGGATTTGTGGAAATAAATGTAATATTAACTCATGGTCGGTTCAAAGAAGCAGCTGACCACTAGCTTCTCAAGGGCAACTTGAGATGGGCAATAAATGCTGGTTCAGCCAGCGACTCCCACATCCCGTAAATGAAACAAAACAGTGCACTCCTGTATCTCAAACCTCGACATTCCCGGCGTCAGAAATTACTCGAAGGATATGACTGTACGTTTGTCTAGTATTTAATTTCAGAAGTGGCAGCTTTAATTCCAAATGCAATTCTCTTTGAACTAACTTTGAACATTTGCAGCCTATTCCGATTAAGACAATCTCAAATATGAACAATTGTCAGTCAGCGTTCACTGCAGCTTCTTTTGTTTATCCACGTGAAACACTTCCTTTCTGTTTCTATGTTGACGAGTTTGTATGGTTATTGATTCTAAGTTCACTATCATCTGGGAGGTCGTTTCAGACCCTACCGATGACATTTTAAATGTTTGCATTCTGAGCACTGGGTTGAGTTCCTTGTTCCGACACATTGTTGGTGAGTGTAAAAGTGTGTGTGTTACTCTGCTATTTCGAATCAGGTTTCTTTCCGGGGGACAGGGAGGTTTTTTTAAATCTCTGGCATCAGTCTGTACAGTGGGTGAAAGATGTGGAGTTGAATCAAATTGGGGAGGTGTTTGTGTTTTTCACTGCCTCCAGCCTTGTGAAGGGAAGAAGTTAATTACGAGTTGTCAGAACTAAGTTCAGTCCTAAATCACGTCTTTCCTGGGCTCAGGACCGCGTGATCGATAGAGAGCCGCTATTCGATTTGGTTGAAACATCCAACCCCAAACTTGACCTGAAAATCGCTTTAAGCACACAGAAATATCCAAGCACTCGATCAATAACCAAGTGCTGACTTGTGAATGATCTAATTGCACAAAGATCAAGACATCTTTACAACAATTTGTTCCCACTTTTATATCTTAGTTGATTTTCGTTTGAAAATCTCATTTCTCAATTTATCAATGGAGTGGTGCATTGCATGATTGTGTTTCAATGTATTAAGTCCGCTTATGCCAGACGAAGTATAATGCCCCTCCATAGATTACTGCTCTATTTCCTTTTATTCTGCCCCCATCCCAATCCCATCTCCCTCTCACTGCTTGCTTCCCGGCTATTACCCGGCTATACCTGGGTCTCTGAGAGACTGAGTGCCGACGCCAGTTCCACCCTCTCTGGGGTTGACAGGTAACGCTGAATCTCGAACCGTTTCTCCAGGCCTGAGAGCTGTGAATCCGAGAAGACAGTCCTCGCTTTCCTCCGCCTGCAGTGTTTGCCTGGGAGCTCCGGGGGGTGTTGGAATAGAGCTGGCATATGCATACCTACTGATTACGAACGAGACAATACTCCCAACATGAATAACTTTCCCAAGCCACTGTTGAACATAGCTTAAAAAAAACATCGTGCAACTCTTTAACCCTGGTAAAATTAATTCATAATTCCGAAATATTTGTTTGGAGGTTTTTGATGAGCTCTGTTCTAAAATTGGGCAGAACAAGTTATAACACATATTCTGAAGATGTCCTTTCGTATTCTTCGGTGTTTGAGCACAAATTCTGCATCTAGCTTCTAATGGTGGACAATAAAATAACGAAGCAGGTTTTTAAATCAAAGCAAACAATTGACTTGCCGCCGATTACGTGCACGGGGCAATTTTGACCGTCCTTTTAAAAATCGGTGTGAATACCTGATTATCACAATCGATTATAAATGTATCAGGTAGCCTTCCATGACTTCATTTTTATTATTGCAAGTTATTCTATTAGAATCACTGCGACCGTTTTGTTTAAAGAATTGTCCTGCCCATTTCTGTAAAATCTTCCAGACTCATTTTCCACAAATGCCGATTCATCGAACCAATTGGCCTTGAAGTGTCTGGATACATTTAATGCAATCAAACATCCCGCTGTATCTGTAAGGCCTGTCGTATCAGAGCTGCAGAATAGGATTTTGCAGATATATTTGCATCTAGCTGGAATTATTTCGATGGATTTATTGAGTTTCATTCAAACCTTGAAACCAGATGTGGCACAATGCATTGGCCTTTGTGAGCAGTCACCCAGACAGCTTTCCATCTCGCCCACCCCACCCCTTCATCTGTAACACTTCAAGTTGAGAATAGTTTACACAGAATGGTTTAGTGTCCATATAATAGCAGGTCAGTGTGTCCTGCTATTATAGCAGTGTGTGTCCAGATTCACATGAATCAGTGGCTACATTTCCATCACTAGCTATTTTCTGCCGTGTCACCCTACAATCGATCCGTTTGTTTATAATTTAAAACAACATCTTAAAATAGGATGCAATTGGGAGCTGATTGCGGTTAAATCCCTTGAAACACAACCTCGATTCTCGAGTATTCTAAACTCTGATTCCCAGTCCTTTAAAATCAAATAACGTTTGGTAGCCAAATGCCAATGTTCTTCTCGGTTATACTCGCTCCCTGATTGGTTCCCGTGAGTTAGGGCGAAAATCTACCTCCACTATTTGATTGTTAACTTGCTGAAAATTCCGCAAAAGTCCGTGCTTTATTGCACTTCAGTTTGTTTTAACATATATCTATCAGTGTTTGCTCAGGATAAGCTCACTGTCACGAACTGAGCTAGAGTGACGGCACAGTCTCCTCAATCTCCCTTTCAGTGTTTTATTTCTTGATTGACAGTTTAGGTTCAAAACATTCAGGAGCGATGAAAAAAGAAATAAAACTTATTAATTTTGTATGTGATAGTTTAAGTAAAACGCTAACAGCACCATCTATGGCAGCTATATCCATTTATTGTAGATTTTAAATTGATTTCCCCCATTTTCGACTGGTAATAATGTAACTATGATACCGTTCAGTTGTGCTTCACATAGGTTTTATTTTCCATAAACACTTTACACAAAACCGAATAAGTTTCGTTTTGAGTCAAAGAATTTTGGAAATTTATTTTATTTTAGTTTTATTTCGTTTTATTTATTTTATTTTATTTAGTTTTGGAAATTTATTTTAGATTTCACCTTGGCTCCCAAAGAATGCACTGTAGTTTATCCGAGTGTAACACCGTTGGAGTAACCGAAAGTTTAGAGAGCTCACGGTAGAACTGAGGACAGAGTTCCCTCAACTCTAAAACGAGACATCATTTTATATATCCCAGATGTTTAAAGTTGCCAAGGTATATAGGGACAAGGAGAAAACAAAAAATGGCGTTAAGGTAGATGATCATTCATGATCGAATTGAATGGGAGATCTGTCCTGAGAGGCCCAATGGCCTATGCTTTCTCCTAATTCACATACTTCTAAAAGAGTCCATTTTTGATCCAATGTTGGAATCCCAGTTTTACTGGAGTTTCAAGTGACAGAACTGTTTGAGAACAGCTTTAGAAACATCATTTTACAGTCTAATTTTCCCTTCATTTGGGTTGAAATACATAATTAAAATAATTGTCTTAAATACTACAGAAACTAATATGTTCAGATTTCCTAGCGAAACAAGGGGGAGATTTCAAAAGATACTAAAAATCTTAAAAACTTTTTAAAATATTCAACGTGAACGATTGTTTCAATCGTCAATTACAGTTAGCTATCCCTTGGGTATTGTATTGGTCGAGAATCGGATTACTTTCAAATTAAAGAACAGTAACAAGCCATTGCAACAAATTCACTTCGAAATCGATGCCCTCTTCAAAAGAAAGATATTTTGTCACATAGCTTGAAAGAAAAAAAATGATGTATAAATTACAATTTCCTGTTTTCTTACATCTTTTTCTGCACGCGTTTCCGTAGAAAGGAAGAGCAGCCTCAGAGTCAGTATAACACTGAGCCAGCAACTGCTCACTACCCCCGATTCTGAAACTCAATATTGGAATCAATGGAATTCTTTTTGGTTTGTTTTTGGTACAAGTTATCGAATGTTGCCTGAATTCCCTACCGTGTGGAAACAGGCCCTTCGGCCTAACAAGTCCACACCGACCCTCCGAAGAGTAACCCGCCCAGACCCGTTCCCCTTTGACTAACGCACCTAACACTATGGGCAATTTAGCATGGCCAATTTACCTAACCTGCACATCTTTGGGCTGTGTGAGGAAACCCACGCAGACACGGGGAGAATGTGCGAACTCCACATAACAGACAGTTGCCCGAGGTTGGAATCGAACCTGGGACCCTGGTGCTGTGAGGCAGCAGTGCTAACCACTGAGTCACCGTGATGAAATGGCGTTATCACCCAGATTCGTAAATGCTTCCCTAAATTGCGCGACTGTGTCGTTTCTTGTGCGCAAATGTTAACAGCGTCATGCATTCCATTAAACCTCGGATAACATTTAGTTTCGAAGAAAAAAACTCTTTGGAAGAATGCGTGCCCCCGCTTAATGTGGCCTCCTCCTTATACTCTGTGTACAGCCAGAGGGATGCTGTTCGGCTCACACAGAGTACTCTTGCAGGAGTTAAACCTGTTTCAGCGCTCCGAACTATGTTCTATCATTCAGTTAGCAATGAGTGGCGAACAAGCAAGACTTACCAGGCGAAGTGAGAAAGTATGGGTGATGATGCTCCGGCTTGTGAAGTGGGTGGTGTGGATGAGGTGCCAGTATGGTTGGGGTTGGCACGATAGGGTATCCATACTCTAGCAAAGGGACGCGGGATGCCAAGGAACTGGCAAAGGAGACGGGAGGGGCTTCCCTCAATGGCTTGGGTTTGTGCAGTAAAATGTCTTCGATGAAGAAAGACGTTGGCCGTTGGACAGAAACTTGTTGAATCGGGGATGTGAAATTCAGATTCATTTCTCCACTAAGTTGGTTGCTGTCAGTCCAAGGGGATAATCTTTCGGGTTTTTTTTTAAAAGTGTGTTACTTCCGTTTGTTTTGTAGCGGGTCAACTCCTCTGACAAGCTCAGCTCCTGTTTTTATTGCCGAGACTCGGGCGAAATGCCTTGCTTTTCATGCAACAGGTTCGCAGGAGGTTGGGAGCTTATTGACTGAAGTAAGACCTGCTCTTCACCGGGAGATAGGACTGCCCTCAGCCAATGGCGAAGCTGCAGGGCGGAGGATGGCAATTGGTCGTCATCCTTGCTGGGGATCTGAGCGCAGGGAACGCTCATTCACAAGGAGCTAGCCTTGGTGCTGAAAGGGCCCGGCTCAGTCAAATCATCGTTTTAAGTATTTGAACACTTTTACTGTATTCTGACAATTGTTTTCCCGAACGAAAACGCGCCCGTCTTTAATTTGCCGAAATGATTCCTACCCTCTATATAAAATAGCTTCCCTTCCCTCTACTAAATTACCTCAGCGCCGCTAATAGGCTTCACATAAGACTTAACAGTGGGTGTGGATTGTATGAATCTTCTCGGCTGCTTGCCTCTCTATGATGTATCTATTCCTTAAGAAATCATTTAATATAACCTATCAAATTCAGTGATCACTTGAAATGCTATATTGTGAAAAACTACAGGCGAAGTGCTGAAACTGGGGCTAGAATAGTTATTTGCTTGATGAAGGATTGCCCGGAGCGCCTCTTTCTTGGCCGCAACCTTCCAAGGTAAAGAAGGCAATTGATTCACAGTATGAAAACATTTAGCCTCCTCTCAATCCAAGCTAATCGACCATCACCCCTTGTCCCACACACTCTCCCATGGTCCCTGTTCCACAGCGAGTGGAGTTTAGGCCAGAACACAAAGTCCTGGATCTACTCAGTGGATCATTCAGTATCTGTGGAGAGTGTGGACTGTCCTGGAGAAAGATATCTCCTCAAAGCATTAACTGTCCATTTTTCGCTTAAGAGCTTTGTGGAGTGGCGTCTAGATCTGAGTCAGGTTTTCCAACATCAGCAATTAGTTGCTTTTTGTCCAGTTTGGAGAGGTATTGGTCTTCATTAAAATACCTTCCAATTACATGCCTAGACTTTTAAAAATATTTTGCAACCCCAGTTGATATTTGGAAGCATTTTATTAAACGATATATGGCCATAGCAGAATTTAATCCCTGACTGAACATCAGAATGTAACAACAGTCACAAAATAATTATTTAAATTTACGGATTTAGCTGTTACTATTTGAACGCCAATTGTCTTTTGTATTTTTCAGAGAAAGGTATTGCTACTATTTGCAGGAATAACAGCAATTTTTTTAAAAGCTGATTGACGTTTACCAAATGCTGTTCAATAATGTATCCAACTATTTACTTGTTAAATATCATGGTGCGGCAACTCTCTGAGAAAATACTAAGTCAAACCTTGCCTCGTGATGAGTGGTAGGGATCTGGAATACACCATCCGAGCATATGGTGGAGGCAGGTTCTATCAAAGCTATTTGTCGGTTATTTGAAAAAGAAGACTGGGGTAAGACAGGAAAATGACACTAGCTAAATTGCTCTTTCCGAGAGCCAGCACAGACACGATCGGCCGAATAGTCTCCTCCTACCCTGTAAGAATCCCGTGATTCTGTAATAAATAATCCAATGATTAAAGAGTGTTTCAGCAGGAATTATTGTAACTTGTCGCCTGATTGATGTCTGAGTGCCAAGGTGGAATCATAACCAGATTCTCGAAGTTACCATCTTCCGAGGTTCTTCTACTATCTGCAGTTCAAAGTTTCGAAGAACCTCTGTGTTCATCCAGCCCCGCCTGTCACGACAGAGCGTTTAAATCTGCGGGTCTTTATTCTCTCTTCTTTTGTCCAGTTTCATTCCTAATCAAATCAGATGTTGGTACGAAAGGTGTTGGTACGAAAGTGTTCCATTCTCAGTATCAAGATAGTCCAATCAATTGGCTGTGGTCATGCATAGAAAGCAGGCTTGTCCAAAGGCATGTTGTGCCATCGGAAAGTCAATGCAATGGTCCCCCATCGGTGATTGCACATCTATGTTCCTTATTTCCAAAAAAAAACATTCCCGTGGATTGATATCGCTTGCCTGGAGGATTTCAAATAGATAATTTCCAGAGATTTATTTCCTTATTGACCTAGTTCTCCTCCTCTAATTGATTACTCTGTCTCTCCAGTTGCAAAAGGTTATTGCAGTGGGACAGACGGCGGGGTGGGACCGTGTCGGGGTTGTAATATGTGCCAAATGATGGTGTTCCAGGCATCACTGGTGGAAAGGTGGTGCCTCTATCGTCTAACCAGACCATGAGGCTGCTCTCTCATCAGAGAGAGAGAGAGACAACTGCTGGTGATAGTTCAACCTGAAGGCCTGTACACCTCAGGCGGAAGGCTGAGATGGAGAGCCCTTCATGAGCCGATGTGGTAGTTGAACCCACACTGTTGACCTTGCTCTGTATTACAAACCGGCTATCCAGCCAACGAACCGCCAATACAGCAGGCTTTGATGAAATCAGCGAATTCTATTTTCGTGACCATAATTTTCTTGGCGGTTGTTGGAGACAACGACCTCACCTCACCACCCCGCCCCATAGATTTCGTAAATACAGAAAAGCAATAATTTGAAAGTCACTGAGTGTCCACTAAATGATCCAATTCCAATTACAAGTGACACTAAGACACTTGAGTAGATAACTTCACTGTACTTAGACTTTAGATCGGACAGCAGTAAATGCCAGTCTGTAGTCAATCTAAACTGCAGTCCAGCAGGTTGGTGAGCTATTTACACTCGAGTTAATTTAATATTAGAAGGAATCGTGCAGCAGTTTGTAATTTCGAGCAGCATGTAGAGAACTCGCGGAAGGAGTGGTCGACCGCAGAATTCCTTTGTCACCCAATCTCGGTGCCTTGTGCATCATTCGCAGTGAGCTGGGGGCTTGTAGGTATATTGATGGGGTTGGGGGTGGGGGGATGAGGTGTTCATGGCGCTGGTGTGTCGCTGAGCCCTGGCAGCGAGGTGGAAGCAGATTATCAGCCTGATTTGTTCACATGTCTTTGCTCTCAGTGTGCCTCTGGAACTGTGCCGTGACAACACGGCGACTGTGATAAAGGCATTGGCCTGTCCGGAGAACTTTGAGTCTTAAAAACGTACAACTGAATAGGTGTCATCACATTTCACGTCGACATTATTGTATCTGGGTAAATTATCCCTGACCGTTTTCAAGAACAATGCCTAATCCTCGAATGAGGCAAAATAATTCTGAAATGTGGCCGACGTTTTAAAAAATCAAACAATTTTCCCAGTCCCCTGAACTGTGTTAAATAGAATAGTTTCTTGGGCAGCAATTTTAATAAATAAGTGGTTCATGGGGAAAAAAAATACATTTTATATTTAAACTTCGCCTTCTTATTGCAGTTGCTGTTTGAGTGTCACCTCTCTGCACACAACAGATCGTATACCAGGTTTCACGTTTACATTGTAATATCTGTACATTTAACCTGAAATGCTTTAATCTTTTTAAATAATTCTTTCCCCCATCCTATTCATCTGACGTTGCTCCTTTTAATTTCTCGAAATATATGTTTCTACTCCGTCTATTTAATTAGACTTTAACTTCATGTAATTATACACGATTTCCCTCGAAGCGATGAGAAAATTATGAATTGACATTTTCATTAAAAACTTAACCTTTAACCTCCCTGATTTATCCCCACCCCGTCCCCTCCCTCACATCCCTTATTTTCCTGTTCCCGATCTCGCTCCTGTGCTCTCTTTCCCTGCAACGCAGGGCTCAGTCGAATGACGGTTAATTTCAGCTCATTTCCCATCAAATTGGTGTAATTATTGACATTAAACTCGGGAAAATTACAAGAAGGTACTTCTGTTCCATCTCCCAGTGCCCGCGCTAATTTGTTGAAATCGAGTTGCCATCACAGTTCCAATCATTTTTTTATTAATGCGGAAAGTGGTTGAACGGAGGCAGAATTCTCGCAGCCCCATGCTATTAGGTAATTAAGGAAGATGTTAGACTGCGAAAATGCTAATCCTTGGGCAACGGGACAGCCTTTCCATCCGATCAGGCAGGTAGAAGAAATTAATTTCTGGATTCAATTAGTCTTAAAAGAACATTACTTCACCAAGTGGAAGTCACGTCTTCCATATGTATGAGGGTGAAAAGATGAAGGTTTTAAGAGACCGCAGTGCTGGTAAACAAGAATATCTGAATAATTACACGTTGAATTGTCAGCCAGTAAAGCAACTTTTGGATGTTGGCTTAGATGAGAGGAATTTGGATTAGACCCTTGGTCTGAAAATCACGTGCGGCAGAATAAATGCATTACTGTTCCTGTCACATCTCATTTATTTTAATTTCAAACTCGCACATGCACAGGCACATGCACATATAGGTGTTTAATGTTTCTATCCGGTATGTGCACTGGCAGGCTTCAGCCTGCACACGGCATACGGTGAGGCTAATTAATAACACACACAAGACGGTAACAACTTGCTGTAAAGGCCAAATGGGAGTGTCAATGAATTAATGGTGATGAAATTGTCCTAATGTACAGCTTGTCAATGCCGTCAGAGTAGAGAATAAGAGGTAAGCTGCTTTATTGTCTATCTCATCAAGTGGAACGCCTGTTGTTGAGCTTTCGGAGCACAGCACCCGCCCCGTCCCCCCCAGCCCCCAACCTAACCACCTTTCTCTAAAGCGACACAGACTTTGAAAGGAGCTTCTGCGATTAGTAACAACTGCTTGTCTGAGCCTATTGGTGAACTCCAGTGCAACAGGCAGCCGTAACGGTAGCTGATTCCTTTATTGTTGTCACTGTGCTGACACTTCACACAGGTTTAAATACAACGGTTACAGGAGGAGGTCTTGAGGCACAGTGGTAGTGGCCCTACCTCTGAGCCAGCAGATTTGCATTCACAGTCCAATTGTTTACAGAAGTGTGCAATAACAACTCCGAACAGGCTGATTACACAGTATCTAGAATAGTTGCATTTTTTAAAAAAAAACTTACATCATTGATAAAGATTACAGTTCAATGTTAAGATATTAACCCAAACATCTAGATCTCAATTCGGGAGTTGCTATCAATACTCTGATCAAGACGCACTCTTCTGAGTACCACAGATAAAACAATCAGCTATACACACCCCTTTTAATTGTTCAATTAATCCGCTAGTTTCCTGTCACCTTCATAGCCCTAAAATATCCGGATCATTGATCCAGTGGATTTGTCTGCTCAGCGTTTTCTAAATGATATCTGAACGCCTTGGGTCCACGTTTCCCTTTGGAAGTCAAGTTATTTAGGGGAGGCCACAAAATGCCTCTAAACAATCCAGTTCACTGTTTGACAAAATATACGAGGCTTGTGAGGATTCACTTTCTTGAGTCCACACTTTGCACATCGATCTCAACGGATTTTGTAAAATCAAATCTCCAAAGCACAATCGGGCACCGCACGGCCTAAAGCTACACGGGAGAGATCGTTCCTCCAGCTGGAACTTCTGAAAAGATGAGGAGGAATTGCAAAAGAGGAGGCAAAGCAACGGCTTTTATACATTGAATTTGGAGTTTCACAGTGCTCCACTTAACCTCCAATGGGTGTGAAAGGTGAATTCTTCACTTGGGGCAAGCTGGGTGCTGTCAAGTGCCAAAAGGTCAAGATTAAAATCTTTGCCAGAATGTAAGCTAATAACTAATTGCTGAATGATACATCTGCTGTCGATATCCATGGAAGCAGAATGCAGCACGCCAGTGACAAATCAAGAGGAACCATTGGGGCATTCCCAGGATTTGTTGAGTGTTGTCTGCAGTGGAAGCAGCTGGGGGTTTTCTTTTCGTTCACTCTGACCTAGAGTAGTACATTTGGAACCTTGTTGTTAAATGGGACATTTATGTAACTAACGTGAGCTTTGGATAAGTTCGTGAACACCTTCTGAAATGTAGCGGTTTTTTGGTGTGGAGAAGTCACCAACGCAATGGGAAATCGATACAATTCACACAATGCAGCACAAAGGAGCGAATCTTATTTCTGTCCTGCTCCAGTACCTGTCGGCGTAATGTAGATCCTTTTTTATTTGTGAGTTAAAACCCAGTCAGTTGTAAAGCTGAATGCAGAATGCATTTTTTTTGTTCACGCGAATAAAGACCAATCTTCCCCAACTTCTTGAAATCTGAGAACTCGAAAATCTTCAGGAACCGTTTTCGAAATGAATTAAGCAACATGAGCGGAACAAACAGACAAATCAACAAGGGGAAGTACTAAGCGTGGTTTGATGGTCCCTGTGGCGACTTTTCAAGTTTGGCTGCGACTCAGGCGTCGCTGCAAAACCCTCCAGCAATGCACCCAACTGCTTTGTCAAAGAGGCACCGAGCTACATACCGAATGTGCTCAGAATGGGGTTTTGTTACAGTAGCACCTTAACTGGGAGGAAGGGGCAGAGCCAGGGGCATTGCATATAGATAGCCGGGCACCCGTCAGGGGAACATCAGGCGAAGGCGCCGAAATGATGAGGAAAGCTTAAATTAAAAATGGTTATTCTCTGAGATGTATAAATTGAGATTATTGAGCAACAATACATTACTGCGGAAACTCACCCAATACTCGGGCGGGTTTCTCACGCGGACAAAAATGTAACTTGTTTCTGAATCGGAATACCGTGTATCAGAATTTCACAACAGCAAGGGTACACAAAACAAAACAAATCCAAGGCAATACAAACTGTGCTTGGTGGTTTAGCCCCGGTCAGGAAGTGTCAGTGCCTTTGAAACGCAGCGATATTGCATGAAAACGATTCAAGATTGCAGATTAAACGAGCAGCAATGTGAAATTTTGCTTTTAAAGTTGCTGCTCTTCAAAAACCGATCTTTTAAACCAATTTACCACGAAACAGCCCATTTTATCATAGTTTTTTTGTTAAATAAACCACCTCTACCATTGTTGATTGACCTATCTTGTTATTTCCCCTGCACTATTTGATTCATATAATTGTCGGGGCTGTCTCGAATCGGGAAACAGAACAAGCGATGTCGGCATGAATGTTTGATTCTTTAATTTTCGACAATGAATACTTAAAATTCAGTTTAATGGTACGTTTCAATACTTTATCCGCTAGTAATCTCTCGGGCATCATTTTAAATGTTCCTTTAGGTGTGACAGCTGATCGACACTATTATCAAGGTGAAAAATACGAGTAATTCCCTTTACCTTGTTGGAATTCTACCTTGAACCGCCGGATTCTAGTTCAGGTGAAATACTTACGCATTGCAAACTTATTAGATGCTAACCACTGTCTGACCTCGTTGTGACGGTCAACTTTCTCAGCTTAAAATTGAGCATTTCAGTAAATATATGACTTTACTCAAACTCACTTCTTAGAATTTGAATTTCAGCAAGGACTTTAGGACAAGGGGTATTCCCAGTCAGAGTGACCATCACTGAGTCTTGTGTGTTGCGCCATGGTAGCAAACGTTTGTATTCTCCATATATTTGGCCCCTCGCTTCAGCCACCACCCCCTGCCCGCTCCCCCTCCCCGCTTCCCCCACGTGTGGATGCTCAATCCCACCGGGCAGCCGTAGGCACATCATAAGAGGCACTGACACTTCTCAAGATTTGAAAGAATGCTACAGATGTTGTAGCGAAGGAAAACCAGAAAGCACATTTTAAAACTTTAACGTTGTATATTTTGTTGATGAGGTGACCCTGTTAAAATGGCATAAATAAGGCAAAAAAATGAGGGGAAAAGTGAATTTAAATCATTGCAATAACCTCTGCAGTGAACTAGAGTGGGGTACAAGCCTGTGATATGAAGCATCTGAGGGTTGGGTTGAATTTCACTTTTACAGATGTTGCCACTGCAGAATGATAAAGGCAAAGTGTGAATGACAGATATGTACAGTGAGTGGGAGAAGGTCCGATTTAGCAAATTCCATAATAATACCCCACATTAAGTAATTTTGTTTGATAAAATCTGGAATATATTTAAAAATCAATATATCCACGTATCAAAAAATCTGAACAACAGATATTTTAAAATCAATGAAATTAAAGATTAGTGAAACTGTTAGTGAAACACTGTCTGGTTGCACCTTAACAGTCACCTTTCCCACCAGCAAAATCTCTGTCCTCTTTTTCACTATTGTTTCTTTGGAACATATATAGACTTAATTTTGTGCTTCATCTTTACTGAAGTTATTCTATAAAAGATTTATATTTGATGCATCCCAAATGGTTGGAGAACTGATGAACTATAATTGTTTTAAATTTGTATTTATTAGTAAAGGAATGCCAGGCAGAGGGCAAAATGTAGAAGTGCACACTATGAGGTTTAAATTATACAACACAGTAAAATTGCTGGCATGAACTAGATATTGCTTAAACATTTTCCATTACACTCATCAGGACTTGTGCAATAACTCAAACTTCATATGATCCCAACATCCATTCTCTAGGAGAAAAGAAGATACTGATTAGGTTGCTCATATGGTTATTATTGCTCAAGCTATGGCAGTGGAGAATACAAATCAAAACAAATATAGCAGGTAGACTTTTCAAAGTATAAAATACAAGGAGAAAGAACTTACATATACATGGTTAGGATAATCATGAGCAAAATGTGTGTTCATAGGTTTGAGTTCCCAAAAATCGGTGAATTTTGCAGTCCTCCTGTAATTCACACTCAAGGCTTTGGGGTTGTTTGAATAGCTCAACTGTTAAATTTTTAAACATGAGTAACTTAGACAATTCAATTTTCAATTTCTAGTCAGGCTGGAGGTGCATTTACAATGCAGCAACTTTGCATATATTAATGACAAGATTTGCTTGCACTGCAACAGCTGCACTTCAAA
This sequence comes from Chiloscyllium plagiosum, assembly GCF_004010195.1. NCBI lineage: Eukaryota > Metazoa > Chordata > Chondrichthyes > Orectolobiformes > Hemiscylliidae > Chiloscyllium > Chiloscyllium plagiosum. The sequence continues at coordinate 23,402,605 of NC_057744.1, forward strand.
AGCACCTCATTATTGTGAAAATGATAAGATAAATAACAACAATGGCACTCCAGCATATTTCCACATATAATCTTTGTGTCATATTTACCAATAGATTACAATTAATATAGTGGCAAGAATCAAGTATGACAGCACCAGTGATCCATCCTCAGAATCCAATATACTGAGCTCAGATACCCTTCTGAATCTAAGGATAACTCAGGCTTTATTCTATCTTACTAACAAGGCATAATTCAAACGGGGGCATTTGAAATGAGAAGGTAATATACTAACACATTGTATCTTGGCATCCCTTTTTTAAATAAAGTTCAATAGGTCTTATTGTTGTGACAACAAGGCTCAGGTATTAGACAAATGCTGTGGCAAGTCCAGTTCAGATGAAGGGTTTTGCCAGAAACATTGATTTTCCTGCTCCCTTGGATGCTGCCTGACTTGCTGTGCTTTTCCAGCAATACACACTTGGCTCTAATCTCCAGCATCTGCAGTGCTCACTTTCTCCGAGTTCAGTTTCTGGTCAATGGTATCTCCCCGGATATTGATAGTTGGGGATTCAATCACCTGGTAAAACCATTAAATGTCCAGATACTGTCTTGTTGGAGATCATCATTGAATTGTACTTGTGTAACGTGAATGCTACTTGCCACTTGTCAGCCAAAATCTGGAATTTGGCTGCATTTGGACATGGACTACTTCATTATCTGAGGGGTCACAAGTGGTACTGAATGTTGTGCAGTAATTAGCAAACATCCCCACTTCTGTCCTTTTGCTAAATGAAAGGTGAAAATGGTTAGGCCTAGGACACTCCCCTGAAGCACTCCAGAGCTGACATGACTGATCTACAACAACTGCACCCATTTCCCTTTGTGCCAGGTATGACTTTAATCATGAGAATCGACGTTTCAGGCATGAGCCTTGCTCATGCCCAAAACGTCGATTCTCCTGCTCCTTGGATGCTGCCTGACCTGCTGCGCTTTTCCAGCAACACATTTTCAGCTCTGATCTCCAGCATCTGCAGTCCTCACTTTCTCCTAGATGACTTTAATCATGGAAAGTATTATCCTATTGTTCCCAGTTTTGGTCGGGCTCCTTGATATCACTTGGTGAGAAATGGCCTTGATGTCAATGTCACCTCGCCTCACCTTTGGAATTAAGCTCTTTTTATTTTGTTTTTGGATTAAGGCTGTTAATGAAGTTCAGAGTTGAGTGGCCCTGGCAGAATCCAAGCTTAGCATAAGTGGGAAGGTTATTGCTGAGCAGATGCTGTTGATAGCACTGTCAATGTCCCCTTCCTTCACTTTTTACAGATGATCCGGAGTAAACTGATGGCATAGTAATTGGATGGATCGGATTTCTCTTGCCTTTTGTTTCTAGGATATACCAAGGCAAGTTTTCATTGTCAGGTTGATACCATTGATGTCGCTGCATTGGAATACCTTGGCCAGGGACACAGAAGCTTTTGGAGCACAGGCTTTCAGTACTATTGCCAGAATGTGTAGGAGTTCACAGTTTTTTGGCATGTTTCTTGATATCACATCAAGGGAATTGAATTTGCTGAAGTTTGGCATCTGTGTTGCTGGAGACCTCCAGAGGAAAGAGTGATGGAACATTTGCTTAGCACTTCTGGCTTACATTGTTGCAAATGCTTCTGTGTTGGATTGAGGATGGGGCTATTTGTGGAGTCTCCTCCTCCAGTGAGCTGTTTAATTGGCCACAGCCATTCACACCTGGATGCGGCAGGACTACATAGCTTAGATCTAATCCTTTGATTGTGGAATCATTACCTATATCACTTGCTGCAAATGCTGTTTGGCACACAGGTCATCCTTCACCAAGTTGTCATCTCATTTTTTGATATGCCTGGTGCTGCTCCTTGCATGTCCTCTTGTATTTTTCATTGAAGTAGGATTGACTCCAAATTGATGATAGTGGTTGAGTGGTGGATATACTGGGGCCATGAGGCTCCTATGTGTGTCTGAATGGTGCTCCTGATGGTCCACAGCCATTCAGCACTGTGACACTAGCACAAACACAATGGGAAATATTTTCAATTTGATGCATTTGCAGTTTGGTCAAGATGACGTCATGTATGGTTTTCCCTATTTTTGGTTCCCTTACTATCTAACACAGACTCTGACTAGCAGCGATGTCCTTCAGGATTCAACCAGCTTGGTCAGTCTTCGTAATGGACAATGAGGTTCCCCCACCCAGGATACGTTCTATGCAATGACATGCTCCATGCTTCCACCACATGATGTTCAACATGGAGCATATCGATTCATCAGTCACCCATGTTTGACATGATGTCATGAGACTTTATGGGGTCCGCAGTCAATGTTGAAGAATTCTAGAGCAACTTTAAATTTAGAGCTATGGACACTTTTCAGATTTAAAAGACTGCTAAAATGTGGTAGTGAAGGAAAATCAGACAGCACATTTTAAAACTTTAATATGTGCACTGTTGTATGTTTTGTTGGTGGTTTGATACTGTAAAAATGCTATAAATAAGGCATAAAATGAGGGAAAAGATATTCATGCAATAAATCATGCAATAACCTCTGCATTCAGCCAGAGTGAGGGATGAGTTTCAGTTTTACAGAAGCTGTCACGGCAGACATGCTGTCCTCCTAACTGTACCTCTATACTGCTACTTTTGCTAGGCTTTTCCATAGGATCCCTACAGTATGGAAATATACCCTTCAACCCAACAGGTCCACTCTGACGCTCTGAAGAGTAACCCACCGAGACCAATTCCCCTGCCTTATTACTCCACATTTACCCCTGACTCATGAACCTAACTAACCTACACATCCCTGGACACTATGGACAATTTAGTATGGTCAATTCACCTAACCTACACATCTTTGGACCGTGGGAGGAAACTGCAGCACCCAGAGGAAACTCATGCAGACACTGGGAGAATGTGGAGTTGACAGTCACCCGAAACTGGAACCGAGCCCAGGTCCCTCGTGCTGTGAGGCAGCAGTGCTAACCACTGAGCCACCGTGCTGCTCCTTTTCTGCCAGCATTTCCCAAAGCACATTCTCCTGCTACCATTAGAGGTAAATTTATATTCAGTTTTATGGTCTGATCCTTTGCAAATACAAGTAGGATAGCAGACTGAATGAGATTGGGGACTACAGGTAGGTTTTGACACATGGCTATTTATGTGATGGACAAGGAGTGTATTTGCCATGTAGGCTGCTGGGGTGTGGTGCAGCTAGTGTTGAGTTGTCTTCTTGACTCTGTATGTGTGTGTTCCTCAGAATGAGGATAACTTTTGTTCATGAGCAGTTATGCTGCCACATGGTTATGAGTGACTTGCTCTTACTAGAAGAAAGTGAGGACTGTAGATGCTGTAGATCAGAATCAAAAACTGTGGCACTGGAAAACCAAAGCTGGTCAGGCAGCATCCGAGGAGCAGAAGAGTCGATATTTTGAGCATAAGCTCTTCATCAGGAATGTGGGTTCACATTCTTGATAAAGAGCTTATGCTCAAAACGACACCTCTCTTACTCTTACTGCCTGACATAGGCTTCATGGAAAGATTTGCAGATTAATACTCAAAGGCTTGGCCCCATTATGATATAGCGGCTTCTCCAGTAACAGTTTATCCTAAGTTTTCTTGACACTTTGAAAACACTAAGTCAGATTTTAAGGCACTTGACCTTCTGTCAATTCTTACTAATAAGAACAAGATGGTGTGTAAGGAGAACCTTTATGGAACAGGATTCCATCTCTTGTTCCCTCTAGCTGTAAATTTCCACTTCAAACACTCTCTTTCCTTCTTGAGTTGAATTCCAAATACAGCTCATGTTGTATTGCATTGTAATAGCACAATGATTGTGTTAGAGGGTGCTCCATTCCAGTTGGTGCAGTCAATTTGGAATGTTGACCTGTATGAGAATGCTAAATAAGCAAGGAATAACCATGAAATCTAATATTGAAGCAAGAATTAAATGTGTTTTTGTAATCATCCTTACACATTTATATCGTATTAGTCTATGTGTATTTGTTAGCAGTGAGCTAAGAATGAATAGTTGTTTTGTTCATAATATTCTGCGTTATTAGTTGTCATGATTTGGAGATGCCGGTGTTGGACTGGGGTGTACAAAGTTAAAAATCACACAACACCAGGTTATAGTCCAACAGGTTTAGTTGGAGCATCACTCCGAAAGCTAGTGTGCTTCCAATTAAATCTGTTGGACTATAACCTGGTGATGTGTGGCTTTTAGCGTTATTAGTTGTTATTGTGACCATTCTTTGCTGATTTCCCTGACATTAACAGTGAATGAGAAAATTATAGAACAAGCGTCTGTTCAAAACGAATCCCATGGATGCTGGTTAGTCAATATAAAGGAAAGGCAGGCTGACAATTCCAAATAGTGACCTGTGTTATCTTCAGAATCTCTTAGATTCGCCTTTCATCAATTTATTGGAAAAATAGCTTGGGATTTATACTTGTGTATAGCTTTTCAGAAAAGATGCATTCTTAATTTCCTTTCAAATGTATCAACTTGACTAATTCTATTCATTTGATAAAGCCCTATCATGTCAGAACAGCCATACAACTATCAATGGATGAAGTTCAGAGTATTTGAATCTGACAGCAGTTTCAAAAATTGAGCTGAACATAATTTTAACCATTATTTTCTGTAACTACATTAATCCTACCACAGTTTACACTATCGTTAGGTCAGTAATTACACTGCATGTGTTAAAAATCAATAAAATGTAAATCATTGTAAGCACAGTAGTACATTTATTTGTAAGCAGCACAATATATTAGCATGAGCTGACCATCACTTCATAACAGGAGATCGCTCAGCGTTTATGATGGCAGATATGTTTTAAACAATTACTGCACAGAGTATATTGAAAGACAAATCTGCATTCAATGTTAAGCTGGTAAAGAAGTTCTCCCTAAGTAGCAGGTTAGCTTTGTTTTCCTCTGCAGTGGTCTGGAACATGTCTGTGATCAGCTTCTTTGGTTTCCTTGATGTACACTGTTGTTGGCCTCAGCATTCTTGCAGTCTTATGTCTCAGTTATGTTGCACCAATATTGGGCACATTTCTGACATCATTGTCAATGGGCAGCCAGTACAATTAAAGCAAATTTAGGAAACAATTTGAATCTGCATTTTTTGTTGTAAAATCAGAGCTCAATCAATTGTTTGGACATAGTAAGTTAAATTGCATAACACAAATACATTCACAATAGAAAACAGTGAGGAAATTACTGTTGACATTTTGATCACAAGGGAACATTTTATGCTTGCATCAGTATTCTGTATTCAAAGGAATTGGGAATTTTCTTTAGGGTGAGTAACTAAGGGTGGTTTAATCCACTGCAATTTTAGTCTGTAAGAGTGAATATTGGGAGCCAAGGTCCCCCAGGATATTAATGTAATGACAATGGCACGGAAACAGTTAAACCTTTTGAAATTCAATGGATGACAGAAACTAAGGAAAATAATTTGGTGCACTGGACATTGTTTTTGAATTAATGTGACATGAAGTAAATTCATATATAATTTGTATTAAAAAGCCTGTAATTTAAGATATAGATTGTAGTTATCTCCATTATTATATCACATTGAAAGTAGCTCAGGTGAACATTGAAGAACATAAGACAGTTGTCTGATTGCTTTGTTGTGTATCATATGTCTACAGTAATTATCTAGCGGACATGAGCACATTTCCCAAGAAAGTAGCTTGATAATTTGAATTCAGTTTTGAAAAATCGGATTTAAGACTAAAACACGGGTATGGATAAAAGCGCCCTGCAGCTGTTGGATTGTTACTAAGACTGACTGGTTCCCTAATTTCATTTGAAAATTAAGTCAGTCACTCATCTATATTTTAAGTAGACAGGTAGGAGGCTGGAAGAACACTGCTAGCCAGACATTATCAGGAGGTAGGGAAGTCGACTTTTCGGGTGGAACCCTTCTTCAGGACTGGGGGTGGGTGTAGGGGGAGCTGCAGATAAATGGGGTGGCAGGGGTAGGGTGGTGAAGTGGGGATAGGCAGAGAGTATTGTTGACCAATGGGAGGAATGAATCTAGTAGGTGGCAGGTTGGAGTGGAAGGGAAGGGGAGGGGCTAGGAAGGGAGTTGGGGGGGGTGGGGGGGAGAGTGATTATTTGAAATTGGAGAACTCAATGCTGAGTCCTCCGGGATGTAGGCAGCCCAGGAGGAAGTTCTGGTGTTGTTCCTCCAATTTGTGATTTGCTGCCTGGCTTGACGTGTTCTTCCAGCCTCCTGCCTGTCGACTTTGGATTCCAACATCTGCAATTATTTTTGTCTCTATTCATCTCTATTTTGGCTGATATGTGACTCCACTCTTGCAGCACTGTGGTTCATGTTTTTCCCCCTTCTGAAGTGACCTAGAATATCATGCATTGTGTCAAATTTCTACACCATGTCCATAGAGCAGCCAGGAATGGGCAATAAATGCGAACCTTGCTAATGTGCCTGCATCCTTTGAATGATTATACATAAATATAAAAGTTCACAAAAATGATTTATCAAGACTAAAGTAGAAGGTTATGTTTTCACAATATTAGTAGATGTTCAAGCAACTTTTGTTAGGTGAAACAAAATGAGAGCAATTGAATTAATTTCAATGTTTGCCTACTTCAGCTATATTTAAAAAGTTAGTAAATAGATATATTTTGTGTGAAAGGCATTGAAAACTGGATAACCTTTCCTTGTGGGGAAATTCACACAACATCCTTGAAATTATGGCAGAATATGTTCATGCCTTGTTAAACTTTGAAATGTCAAAAGCTCTAATGAGAAAATCTACAGCCAGGTTCTGAAAACATATCTGGAAGTTATTTTAATTTCTGTCTATATTTCACTAGATAGCATTCTGAGGAGAATGAAAAGAATACCACTTCATAGTATTGGGTCTCCTTGCATCATGATGGTCCAATACATAACTCAGTTTCATGAGATGATTCGATTTTGGATATTAGCGAGAATTTGAGCTTTGTGGGCTCTCATGCATACGATAGGCACACATGTAGAAGATACCTAGGAAAGAAGTGAAGCAATATACTTATGTCTTATCACCAATTCAGTACAACAGAAAGTGTGAATATGAAATGATTTAAAAATAATCCAAAGTGGACTGTCTTCTCTTTCAAGTTTGGTAGTTAGATATATCGCTGTTCTGCCATTCTCACATTCCGATCACTTCACCTGAACTTTCAACATCTTTTCTCCACCAGCAATCTTCGCCACCCACCCACCCAACCCACCCAACTATAGCATAAATGCTGCCCCCTCCACACTTCATTTCAGCTCTGATGAAGAGTCATCGAGACACGGAACATTAGATTACTCTCTGTCCATGGATTCTGCCTGATCTGCCGTGATCTTCATCATTTGCTGTTTTCACTCATGCAATTGTGAAAGAATGATGGTTGTATAGTGGTAATATCACTAATAATCCAGAGATCAGAGTAGTGTTCTGAGGCTATGGGTTCAGATCTGCTCAACAGAGCTCGTGGTATTAAAGTCTGGAATTGAAAGCTAGTCTCAGTCAAGGTATTCATGAAACATTCACTGCTTGTTATAAATACCCTTTAGGGAAGGAATCTGCAATTCGTATCCTACATGTGTCTCCACTGCCACAGTAGTATGGGTAGATCTTAACTGCCAACTGAAAAGGAGAATGTAATATCTCCCTTCCGCATAGAGTCAGCAGAAGGAAATGAGGTGCTCAGCAGCCAACTGATCCCCATAAGTTTCTAATTCAGTATGTGGATGTACCTACTAGAGAAGGTGCAAAACTTGGGAAATAAGGTAGTGCAGGTGACTGAGGTGTCTGTGGGGGAGCATTTTGGGACCAGCGACCATAATTCTATTAGATTTAAAATAATAATGGAAAAGGATAGACCAGATCTAAAAGTTGAAGTTCTAAATTGGAGAAAGGTCAATTTTGACGACATTAGGCAAGAACTGGGCGGCATGGTAGCACAGTGGTTAGCACTGCTGCCTCACAGCGCCAGAGACCCGGGTTCAATTCCCGCCTCAGGCGACTGACTGTGTGGAGTTTGCACGTTCTCCCCGTGTCTTCGTGGGTTTCCTCCGGGTGCTCTGGTTTCCTCCCACAGTCCAAAGATGTGCAGGTTAGGTGAATTGGCCATGCTAAATTGCCCGTAG
>NC_057744.1:23411956-23453482 GCF_004010195.1 Chiloscyllium plagiosum
TTTTGAGGAAGTAACAAAGAGGATTGATGAGGGCAGAGTGGTAGATGTGATCTATATGGACTTCAGTAAGGCATTCGACAAGGTTCCCCATGGAAGACTGATTAGCAAGGTTAGATCTCACGGAATACAGGGAGAACTTACCATTTGGATACAGAACTGGGTCAAAGGTAGAAGACAGAGGGTGGTGGTGGAGCGTTGTTTTTCAGACTGGAGGCCTGTGACTAGTGGAGTGCCACAAGGATCGTTGCTGGTTTCCCTACTTTTTGTCATTTACATAAATAATTTGGATGCGATCATAAGAGGTATAGTTAGTAAGTTTGCAGATTACACCAAAATTGGAGGTGTAGTGGACAGGAAGAGGGTTACCTCAGATTAGTCATCCAGATGGGCCAAGGGGCTGAGAAGTGGCAGATGGAGTTTAATTCAAAACTATCTCATGTCCCCTTTTTGCCCTCCTGATTTCCCTCTTAAGTATACTCCCACTTCCCTTACACTCCTCTAAGGATTCACTCGACCTATCCGGTCTATACCTTACATATGCTTCCTTCTTTTTCTTAACCAAAGCTGATTTGGCGAAGTGCTGCATTTTGGGAAAGCAAATCTTAGCAAGACTTATACACTTAATGGTAAGGTCCTAGGGAGTGTTACCGAACAAAGAGACCTTGAAATGCAGGTTCATAGCTCCTTGCAAGTGGAGTTGCAGATAGATAGGATAGTTAAAAAGGTGTTTGGTATGCTTTTCTATATTGGTCAGAGCATTGAGTACAGGAGTTGGGAGGTCATGTTGCGGATGTACATGACATTGGTTAGGCCACTGTTGGAATATTGCGTGCAATTCTGGTCTCCTTCCTATCGGAAAAATGTTGTGAAACTTGAAAAGGTTCAGAAAAGATTTACAAGCATGATGCCACGGTTGGAGGATTTGAGCTAAAGGGAGAGGTTGAACAGGCTGGGGCTGTTTTCCCCGCAGTTGCGGAGGCTGAGGGGTGACCTTATAGAAGTTTACAAAATTATGAGGGGTATGGATAGAGTAAATAGGCAAAGTCTTTTCCCTGGGGTTGGGGAGTCCAAAACTAGAGGGCATAGGTTTAGGGTGAGAGGGGAAAGATATAAAAGAGACCTCAGGGGCAACTTTTTTATGCAGAGGGTGCTATGTGTATGGAATGAGCTGCAAGAGGAAGTGGTGGAGGCTGGTACAATTGCAACATTTAAGAGGCATTTGGATGGGTATATGAATAGGAAGGGTTTGGAGTGATATGGGTCGGGTGCTGGCAGATGGGACTTGGGTTAGGATATCTGGTCAGCATGGATGGGTTGGACTGAAGGGTCTGTTTCCATACTGTACATCTCTATGACTCTATGACTCTCCGTGTCCAATTTATTGACACTTGCCATATCTTTGGCATTTTGATTTGTCGGTGGGGGCCCATGTGACATGGAGAGACCATCAGGCAATCCCCGGAGACCTTTCAGTAGGTTCTGGAAGCTCTCCTTGATGGTCCATGAAGGGGCAATCGTTAAAATGGTAAGCCTCCTCCCAATAACACAGTACGCTGATTCTTCATTCAATGCATGATAATAATCATGGAAGATTCCAATCATGTATGTATTGGAAAAGTCAGGTGAGCGAAGGTAGCCTGGGAGTAGTGTTTGAAGAATGTTTTCAGGATAGTTTCTCAGAACAGCTTGTTCTGGAGCTGCCTAGAGAGTGGGTTGTATGAGACCTAGTATTGAATAATCAGATAAGATTAATTAATAATCTCATAGTGTAGGTGTCTCAAGGTAGCTACAACAACAATATGATTGAACTTTGCATTGGGAGAGAATAGTAGTTGCTGGGCTCTTTTTGAAAAAAAAGTGCAATCATGTGAGCATGAAAGTGGAGTGAGCTGAAGTATATTGCCAAATTAAGTTAAAGGATGGGTCAATAGTGATGGGGAAGATGTTTCCGGGGATATTTCAGAATATGCAGAATAATGCATTCCAATATATGAAAGTTAAATATAGTACAAAAGGGAAAAGCATATAATATATAAAGACAGTTAGCAGGTTAGAAGAAGATTGTATGGAATAGCTAGAAAAGCAATGAATAACAAAAATGAATAAGAAGGGAGAAATTAGAGAATGAGAGAAAGCGAGCCAGAAATATAAGAAAGCCAATAGTAAGCGTTTCTAAAAACATTTATAAGAGAGAAGAATTCACAAAGTGAATGTTGGTCTGATAGAAAGTGAGACTGGAGAATTAATCCTGAAACGTACGGAGATGACAGATGAAGTGAACAGGTATTTTGCACTGCAGAGGATGCAATTAACATCTCAAAAGAGATAAATCAGGGAAGGGAAGGAAGGGTAAAAGTGAGGAAAGTTCCAATTAACAATGAAGTGGTACTGAGTAAATTGTTGGAGCTATGGGCTGACAAAGTGCTGAGGACATTATCCTGATGGACATTATCCCAAGGTCTTAAAAGAAGTGGCTAGTAATAGTTAAGGTGTTGGTTTTAAATTTCCAAAGCCACTTGATTCAGGGACAGTCCCATTAGATCAGAAGATAGCAAATGTAACACCTTTACTGAAGAAGGGCGGGAGGTAAAAGGCAGGAGATTATAAAATAGTTAGCTTAACATTTGTCATAGGCAAGATATTATAAGCTATTGAAGCTATTCTTAAGATGTTATAGCAGGACACTTTGATAAGTTTAATATAATCAAGCAAAGTTAACATAATTTTGTGACAAGGAAATCAGATTTAACCAATTTATTGCATTCTTTAAGGAGGAAACATGCTGTGGCCAAATGGGCACTGGTAGATCTACTGTACTTTGATATTCAGAAGTCACTTCAGAAGGTGTCAGATCAAAGTTTATTGTGGAAAGAAAACTCATGGTGAACAGGGAGCACTTTGACATGCATAGAAGTTTGGCTGGAAGAGAGTAGGTGCAAATGGGTCTTTTTCAGCTAAGTGTCATTAAATGAGTGGTGTGCCATAAGGATTAGTGCTGGAACCTCAATAGTTTGTGATTTATGATTTAGATGATGGGCTGAAAGGTAAGTTGTAATGGGGAGGTAAGGAGACTACAACAAAATACAGGTTCGTTATGTGAGTGGGCAAATATGTTGCAAATAGAGTATAATGTGAAAAAATGTTAATTTGTCTATTTTGTAGGAAAAATAAAACTAAAACATATTAGTGAAATTGTGAAAAATGCAGAAAGTTCACAGTATCCTCGTGCAAGAATTACAGAAGGTGACTTTGTAGGTTCAGCAAGCAATTAAAAAAGTGAATAGAATGTTCTCATTTATCACGAGGGGAATTATATAGGAAAATAAGGAGGTGATGTTTCAATTATCTGGACCATTGAGATTGCATCTGGATTACAGTGTACACAATTAGTCACATTATTTAAGGAAGGATGTAAATGCATTGCAGGCTGTTCAGAGAAAGTCTACTGAACTAATATCTGGAATGAGTGGGTTGTCTTAGAAGAAAAGGTTAGAAAGAATTAACAATTGTTCTGGAGACCTGAAACAGAGATCTTCGAGAGTGTGGCAGAGCAGGATGCTCTGGTTGGAGCTCCTCTGCCCAAATTATTTTTTCTTTTTCCTTTTTTTTCTCCTCTTTGTAGTTTTTTCCTTCCTGCTCTCCCACCCACTCCTCCGCCCAATTTTGATGCCCTGCCTGAACAGTGGAAGCAAGGTAGTCGGGCTGTAATCGGAGCCCGTGTAGGAGCAGAGCAGAGCAAGCAAGCAAGCCCAGTCCAGAGACTGCAGAAGGGTGAGCGGGCTGATTACTGGTGCGGTGGCAAAGGAGGCAGGTCGCTTTCCAATGCAACGGAGCAAGTGGGTCAGTTACCAGTGCAGCGGCAGAGTGAGCAGGTTGATTATTGGTGTTACAGAGTGAGTGGTGCAGCCGATTGCTGGTGCAGCAGTGAAGCAAGCAGGTTGATTACTGGTGCAATGGCAGAGTGAGCGTGCTGATTACCAGTGCAGTGGCAGAGAGAGTGTGCTGATTACCAGTGCAATGGTGGAGTGAGTGTGCCGATTACTGGTGTGACGGAGCGAGCAGGGAGATTACTGGTGCGGTGGCAGAGCGAATGCGCCAATTACCAGTGCAATGGCAGAGCGAATTGGCTGATGTCCGGTGCAGCAGAGCAGGCTGGCCGATTACTGGCGCAGCAGAGCAAGCTGGCTGATTACCAGTGTGGCAGAGTGAGTGGGACGATTACTGGTGCAGCAGAACGAGTTGGCTGATTACTGGTGCGGTGGCAGAGCAAGCTGGCCGATTACCAGTGTGGCAGAGCAAGTGGGCCAATTACCGGTACAGCAGAGTGAATGGGCAGATTACTGGTGTGACGGCAGAGCAAGCAGCCTGAGGTATAATGGCATCCAAGCAAGTCCTGGACTGAGGGCCACATGAGGCAGTATGGCCTTGTGCCCTGGGACCAGCAGGTACTGACTCATATTGGGGAGGAACTGACACTTAAGTATTTTATGGTCACTTCTGTTCTCATTCTGGACCTCTAAACTCAGTTCGCATGCTCACCATTTTAAAAATCTCTGTACTAACACATAAAGTATCTGTAACTAGGTACTCTGTAACTAAAATGGCACAGAGAGGCAACATTACAAACTTCTGAGTGCATGTGTCAATAAAGGCTATTTTATTCTGTTCTATTCAATTCTAGTCGAGGCTGGACTAATATTCTCTGGAAGTTAGAAGAGTAAAAGGTGACTTGATTGAAACATTTGAAAGTCTCAAGACTACTGACAAGGAAGGTGGGGAGAGTATTCGGGTTAAATATTTCCTTTGATGGGAGACTGTCCAATGAGGGGCCAATGTTTAAAAATTAGGAGTTGCTGTTTAAAATAGAGACAGGCTGAAATTTTTTATCTTTGAAAGACTGTTTGGGAATCTCTTTTTAAAAAAGAGGAAGAAGCAGAGTCTTTGAATATTTTAAGGGTTGACAGTTTCTTGTGAAACAGGGGGCTGAAAGGTAATCAAGGCTAGGCAGGAATGTGGATTTGAGATTACAATCAAATCAGTCATGATGGTATGATCAATGGAGCAGGCTTGAGAGGCTGAAATGCCTACTCCTACTCCTAAGTTTTGTATATTCATAATGTATCCATAAGTTCCACTGCCTCCTTGATCTATGCACTTACTGATCCCAGCTTCCCCACAGGAATTTGCTGCTTCTCTCTAAGAGCGCATTGCAATTGAAATGCCGTCTCACAAGAGTTGCAGACCCAGCAATGATTGCCCGTAGTGCTACTGAGTCGAGAGTGTGATTCTGGAAAAGCACAGCAGGTCAGGCAGCATCCGTGGAGCAGGAAAATCAGCATTTTGAGCATAAGCCCTGCATCAGGAAATCTCTCACTTCATTCCTGATGAAGGGCTTTTGTCTGAAACGTCAATTTTCCTGCTCCTTGAATGCTGCCTGACCTGTTGTGCTTTTCCAGTGCCACACTCTCAAGTCTAATCTCCAGCATCGGCAGTCGTCATGTTCGCCTAGTAGTGCGACTGATGCTACAGAGCCATCAGGCCTATGGCTGGTGCTGGCAGTGACAATATGATTCTAGTATTTTACCACCCAGCAAAGTGGGCTTTCTCCTGCTTGCAGCCCTGACTTCCAGATAAATGACAAAATTCAATCCAACGAACCTGAAAGTGACCAAGACATTACAAAGCAGCTGCAGTGTTGTGGAAAAAGCCATTGTGTTTGTTAATACCCTTCAGAGAAACATGGAGCTTACAAAACATATCAACACTGCCTGATTTAACCAACATTTGGAGTACTGGAGAAAGTGTGGAGACCGCAAAGTATTCTTGCAAAGGGACTTCTGTTAACAGGAAGGAAGTCAGAGATTCGAACTCAGCTGTGATCATTCCAATCTTTTTTCTGGCTTTTCTTGGTTCTCCTGGTCAATCACAGCCTTCATACCAAATTTTCCAGTTCACGGTCTGTCACATTGAGGAAGGAAATCTTTCACTTCATTTCGGTTTGACTAAGGGAGTGAAGCGGACCTGAACATTTTTGGATTTAACAGATTGGTTAAATCCATACTGATGGATCCATACCAACCTGCTGGTTCAATTTACTAGCTCAGAAAGCAATACATTGCCATATCATGCCTTGTTATCCATCTTTATGTCATTGTTGGTGCCCTACTATTTGACAAAGGAGATATTTTAGGAAGTAGCAAAAAGGAGAGGAAACTTTGGTGATAATGATTTCTTTGTATCTGTTCTTATTTAGAGATCTGATTCTAACAAGCCTTTTTCAAAAAAGTTCACTGTTGAAGCTCTCCCTATATATGTCCAGTGTAGAATTGTGCCATACACGTCAGAAAGTCTTCAGTGTCCATTCTTTGTCAAGTTAACTGATTTCAGCTGGTTGGCATACTTAACCTCAGTGGCTTTGGGAGGTAAGATCTAGCCAGAGCTGCTTCTCCTTTTTTCTGTCTGGTGATATTTTATCTGCATAGACTGTTTGGTCAGATGAAGGGTAGACTTGGCTGTGGTATTCTTTTGCTGGTGAAAGAATATACCACACTCACACTTAGCTCCTACATGAGAAAGAAAGAGCAATAGAATGCAGTTTTAATGTGAAACAATGACCTTAATTCAAGGGTGATTTTGCTTTTGATAATCCATTGTAACACTATTCGCACAGAGAAGGAGAGAAGCTGCACAGATGGTTCAGAAGTTCTTCTCTCACAGAAGATAATGTCTTACCTGCAAAGAAGTTGAGCACCACAGCCACCCATCCAACGATATAAGACCAAGAGAAGCGCCAATGGCCATACCGTTTACCATAATAGTTCACGGTGACAGCTGTGTAAATGGCCATGGCTAGCAACACAAACAAACCTGCCACACAAAAAACAGGAGAGGCATAATGAGTCTAACAGTTATGACATATTGAAGAAAATTAAATGGTTTCATGGGTCTATGATGCTTGAAATCATTCACAGTACTTACATGAAATAAAGTACAAGACACCTGCAGCAAACGTCTTATCAAATTTGTTGAAAGAAGAGTACTGCATAAATGCCATGATGCCAATAATGATGCCAATGATGCCCGCCAGGAGGGACAAGATCATAAATGCTCGAGTGGCATCCCAGTAAGCTGGAATAAACCAAGAAAGCCAAAGGAAAGTATTAGTTAATTATCATTATGCATCAGAATAAAGTCTGTTTAAATACCATAACCATTAGTGGCAAAAAACTGAAATAAACAAAAGATTTCATTGTCAGTTTACAGACCGGTTATTTACAAACCTATTGAAATGGATGGCTTTTGACCCCTATTAAACTATCAAGTGAATTAATGATAGTTAATGATAATGTTAGAAATTTTACCATGTTAATACAATTGCATGCCTCAACAGTTAGACAGTGCAAGCAAAACACCTCTGATAACACCAGAGCCTGAACATGCTTCAACTATTATAATAAAATGTTGAAAGATGTTGAGTGCAACAAGCAACATTCTCCAGGAAGTGATTGTTTCATCTGGTTATAAACTCTGGAAGGGTCATCAGTCTGAAATTTAACTCTGTTTCTTTTCTCGGAGGCTGCCTGGCTTGCTGAGTATTTCTTGCTTTTTCTGTATTATAATTAATTTGGATAAATAGTAATTTACTGTGATCCATTAGTAGAAATAGATCCACTTAATAATATAAAAAATAAATTAGAAAGGCAAGTAAATTGTTATCCACTAGATGTATATTTGTAAGTTAAGCAGTGAATTTATTGTGCTTTAATTCCTCTATTCTTCTATTATTTGCCAATTAAAACTGTTTCAATCCACAGTAGAATTATTTTATTCTGTTGAACTACAGGCACATATTCACACAATACTGAATGACTCCGATCTTCTGAGAAATGACAATCATTGTTAGAATGCCGCACTATTTGGAAATTCCCCAGAGATAATGCATCTCAGCATTTCTTCCGGGACCTCCAAAGCTTGTTTTTTTCCAGAAATATGGAGCACCTTCTCCATCTGGAAACAATGTTTTAGTGGATATACCGCTTGCTGCAGGAATTGGTGCCATATTGTACATCCAAATGTCCAGTTCTTGAATATTAGTGAATAGATGAGTGAATGGGCAGGTGAGTGGGTAAGTTGGTAGGATGGCTGAGGTAGGTAGGAGGGTGTGGTGAGTGGATAGATGGATGAGAAAGATAGATGCTGAAATGGTGTGTGAGGTGAGTGAGGTGGGTTAAGTGGGTTGAGACAGTAGACAGATGAATACATCGGTAAGGTGGTGGGCTGGGTTGGGAAGTTGGCTGTGCAGTCAGGGGGAGCAATTATTATGGGTTAATCATGGTGGGAGGTGGAGGTGGAGGTGGAGGTTGAGGTTCAGTAGGTGGAGGAGTAATTATCTCAGGGAGTTACTTAGGATAACAGGGTTGTGTCGGGGTGAGTGTAGTTGGGTAGATGGGGAAAGAATTGACAGGGATTTGTCCATTTGGGTCAACTGGGTAGCAGGCTGATGGGATGGAAGGTGTAATCATAAGGCCACTGTGATTGATCTGGATGTTAATTCTGGAGCTACCAAGGAGTTATACTTGATTATTTTCTGTCTAACATTTCATGGGTAAGTATTCAGATAAAAGTATTGGAACAATCTGAAGTCTCCGACTCTATGTCAGAATTGGAAATGTTTGTAGAGGAGACTTCAGAGCAAGGCCTCAAAGATAATTGAAACTTCCCAGGCAATTCCCACACAGTTTTGCAGACGTCTAATACCCAACTTCAGAAATATGTCCAGTCTAGGAGACCTGAAAATTTGACCCAATAGTCAGACAGTTCTCAGCATTTTAACACAGACTTTTCTTTCAAAGAACATGGACTTCAAGCAAGGCATTCAACAAGGCTTGGCATGGTAGGCTGGTTAGTAAGGTTAAGCACAGCACAACATTTTTTGACCTCTGTTTCTGGCATCTACGGTCCTTACTTTTTCCTGGTTGGTAAGGTTTGATCACGTGAAATCTGAGAGGAGTTAGCCACTTGGATAAAAAATTGTCTTGAAGGTAGGAGACAGAGGGTAGTGGTAGGGGATTGCTTTTCGGACTGGAGGCCTGTGATCAGTGGTGTGACACAAGCTGTGTCCACTGCTTTTTGTCATTTATGTAAATGTTCCCAGTGTGAATATAAGAGACATGGTTAGTTTGCAGATAGTACTAAAATTGGACAGTGAAGCAGGTTACCTCAGAGTACAACGGGACCTTGATCAGATAGGCCAATGGGATGAGAAATAGCAGATGGAGCTTAATTTAGATAAATATGAGCTGTTGTATTTTGACAAGGCAAACCAGGACAGAATTTATATAGTTAAAGATAGGCCCTAAGGAGTGTTGCTAAACAAAGAGACCTAAGGGTGCAGGTACATAGTTCCTTGAAAGTGGAGTTGTAGGTAGACAGGATGGTGAAGAGGCATTGGCACGCTTGTCTTCATTAGACAGTGCAATGACTGTAGTAATTCGGGCATCATGTTGCAGCTGTACAGGACGTTGGTGAGGCCACTTTTAGAATACTGCATTCAATTCTAGCCTCCCTGCTATATGTAACATGTTGTTAAACTTGAAAGAGTTCAGAAAAGATTTACAAGGGTTTTGCTGGGACTGGAGGGCTTGAGCTACAATGAAAGGTTGGAGCTTTTTTACCCCGGAGCATTGGAGGCTGTGATGTGACCTTATAGAGGTTTATAAAATCATAAGGAACATGAATAGGTTGAATAACCAAAGTCTTTTTCCCAGGGTAGGTAAGTCCAAAACTAGAGGGCAAAAGTTTAAGGTGAGAGGGGAAAGATTTAAAAGGCACCTGAGAGGTAACTTTTTCATGTAGAGAGTGGTGTGTGTATGGAACGAGCTACCAGAGGAAATATTGGAGGTTGGTACAATGACAACACTTAAAAGTCATCTGGATGAGTGTACGAATAGGAAGGGTTTAGAGGAATATGGGCCAAATGCTGGTAAATGGGACTGAGGCAGATTGGGATGTCTAATTGGCACAGATGAGTTGGACTGAAGGTTCTGGTTCCATGCTGTATAACTCTCTGACTCCCTAACTGATCAAATTCAAAGGCTGAGCTGAAAATCTAAATGATCAGGACTGTACAGATAATTTGAGAGGGAAAAGAGAGAATGAAGTTCAAGAAATGTGAAGTTGGCAAGTCAGTATTTGAACAGGAAAACTGTAATTTCTGATGAAGAGTCAAATGCAAAATATTACCTGACATGTACACACTATGATTTGATTTTGTATCTGTGTAAGTAAGTTGCTGGTTGAACAAAGTGGGGACTGATTGTGATTTTCTGCAAATATCTATGTGTGCAAAATTGGATATTGGGAAATGGATAATAATGTACTTTAAAATATAAATATTGATTTCACTGATTAATGTATTGCAGCATTATATATAAGTTATGAAAAAATACTATGTTTATTGTTCATCTTGATGTCTTTCCTTCATATTTTGAAATTGTTCTGTCTCTCCTAATCTTCTTCTTGCATTGCACCTGCTAGACTCCCCTTCTCTCTTTGTAAATCTCACATACTTTCTTTTCTTTCTCTGTGACTATTTGCTTGTCTTCAATTATCTTTTTCTAATGTGTTTTGCATCTCTATATAATTGTTAAATACAATTCAAGTGATGATACCGTGACTGATACAGTGGGCTTGATCGAGCAGGCATATCTCCAGTTCTGTTTGTACGTTCATCTCTGTGTGTTTTCTATCTCTTTTTAAATATGTCTCCTACTCAGTGACTACCTTTGAAGCAACTTTAAAGACATAACTCAAGTAGTTATCATCTGTGATCAGCACACCTTGGAGCTGAAACTGGTACATGCTTTGGATGTAGCCTTTATCAACCAGACCAGCAGGAATGCTATAATTATGTTATATTGACTCACAAAACAATCACCTTCTAAAAATGTCCTGATTGGTTTGAGAAGCTTAAAGTAACCTGAACACAAACTGCCATTCTTTATGTACAAACAAAATCTCAAATATCCATGAGTCGTATTCAATGACCCTTCTACTTCAGCATAAATCCTTGGTAGATTTAAGAAATGCATTTATGGCATTCCTAAGTTAGTGTATTCATTTGCTTTACTATGAACTTATTCTTGTCTGCTTTTGATCTCCTTACCAACGCTGTCAGTGTGCAGATAGCATTTTCCTGGCACACAATATCTCCATAATCCCTGGTGCATAAAACTGCCAGAATGGCGGTATTGCATCCAGTAATCCGTTGCTGTGGAAACAACTAGTAGGATATTGCCCACACCAGCACAGAACAAGCCTCCTCCCATGAAACTGTACATTTTTGTTTTGGAGATGCAACCTATGAGAGGAAGTAGAAAACAAAAGGTACAGTTTGTTATTAACTTTATATATTTTGAGTGATTTCAATTTCCACAAATGTCAGCAAGTTAACTGTGCATGTAGCAAATTCCTTTAGTGTGCCCAATACTTTATTGCAATGAAAAATAGTGTTTCTCTTGGTCTCATAGAATATTATCCACTTTTCCTAACCATTAGAGCTGTGAGCATATCAAGGGTAACCCTTTATGTCCTGATTCCTTTCTGCAACTGTCAAAGTATATGCTGGCTTTGAAATATTGGGGTTTGCCCCCAAATTACCACAAAGTCGAGGGCTGGGGTAATTATTGTTGTCAGTATGGGCACATTGCCTGGTATTGAAACCAGGCCTCGGGGGTATTGCTGTCTGGCTACAGAATTGATGAGAGGTGGGTGTTGCATCCTTTTTGGAAAGTGACCCACAGGAATTTAAGTGACCGGGATGGAAATCCCATTACCAGAGACCTACCAGCAAATCTGTCAGCCGCGCACCACAGGAAATGCCACCAGGACCCCAATGTTAACTGAAGGTTATGCACTCAGCTAAGGACAAGAGATTGGATTTCCAAAGATTGCCTTGGTTTCTAATGCCAGGTCCCTCAAGCAAGCACAAAATGTCTTTGAATGAGGGATCTCCATCTCTATCCAGCACAGCCACCTGGTGGTCTTTAAGCAATCCTACTAGGGTTCGCTGTTTGGCCTGGATGCAAGGTGATTGCCCTTCCTGCTGTCAGTTAAATACCAAAAGTGATAGGATATGACTCTTAAATTGCTCATTAACCCCTTCTTTGAACCATCAACCAAAGTGGTTGAGGTGGCCATGGGTACCCGATGGGTCCCAGCTATGCCTGCCCCTTTGTCAGCTACGTTGAAGAGTCCCTCTTCAGTACATACACAGGCATTGTACCCCAACTCTTCTGACGTTATGTCAATGACTGCATCGGTGCAAAGTTCTGTACTCAGGCTCAACTGGAGCAGTTCATTGACTTGCCCAGAACTTCCACCCCGCCCTCAAATTCATTTGGTTCATCTCGGCCACCTCCCTCCCCTTTCTTGACCTCTCCATTTCCATCTCCAGTGACAGTCTCCAGATGGACATTTTCTATAAACCCACAGACACCCATAATTACCTGGACTACACCTCCTCCCACCCAGTATTCTACAAGAACGTCTTCCTGTTCTCCCAATTCTTCCACCTCAACTGCATCTGTTTGGACGAAGAGACATTTCCATTCCAGATGTTCACCTATTTTGAACAACTTTCCTTCCTCTGTTAACCAGATAGCCCTTCACCACACCACCTCCATTCCCCATTCCACTGCTGTAAACATCTCCTCCCTAATGCAATAAAGACAGAATCCCTTTTGTCCCTACCTACCACCCTACTAGTCTCCACATTCAAAACATCATCCTTAAACTTCCGCCAACTCCAATTAGACCCCACCACCAAGAACATCTTCCCCTCCCCACCACTCTCGGTCTTCTGCAAGGACCGTTCCCTTCACCGGTCCTTGGTGTGTGCCACTTGCCCCCAGTCTCCCTAACCCTCAGGTACCTTGCCCGGAACAGGAAAAGATGCAAAGCCTGCCGGTACACCACCTCCCTCACCTCCACCCAGGGCCCTCAAAGAGTCCTTCCAGGTGATACAGAGGTTCACCTGCCTCTCTTCCAAATTAACTTACCGCATCAGGTTCACCTGATGTGGTCTTCTTTACATTGGGGAGACCGAACCTAAACTTAGGGAGTAGTTCGATCAGCATCTCAACGGGGCTTACAGGGGCCGACCAGACCTCCCAGTTACCACCCATTTTAATTCCCCTTCCCACTCCCTTTCCGACATGACCATCCTTGGCCTCCTCCATTGCCACAATGAACCAAGCATAAATTGGAGGAAAAACACCTCATCTTCCTCCTGGCAGCCGACAGCCTGGAGGACTCAATATTGAGTTCTCCAATTTCAAATAACCTCCCTTTCCATCCCCAGACTCCTTTCCCAGCTCCTGCCCCTCTCTTCCACTCCTCCCAGCCACCTACCGGATTCATCCCATTGACCAACCAGGTCGTACCCTCTACCTGTCTTCACCTATCCCCACTTCACCACCCTCCCTCCGTCTGCAACTCCTCCTACACCAACCCCCGGTCCTGAAGAACGGTTACACCTGAAATGTTGACTTCTCCACTTCCTGATGCTGCCTGGCTTGCAGTGTTTTTCCAGCCTCCTGCCTGTCTACTCTGGATTCCAGTATCTGCAGATAATGATTTTGAGAGTGGAAATGTGTACAGATACTGATGGCAGAGATTGATATGCATATTTTCAATGGCGATGACAACAGTATCTATGTGATATCCTGATCCATTGAACTTTAAGATATAAATATAAATATTGACCTTTGATTAAATAACACTGTGTTTCACAGAGACTTTTTAAAGATGTTGTTGATTTAAAAGCGACTAATATCTTGCAAATACAACATATTTTCATCAATATTTTATGAAATGTATGGATCAGATTCAAAACTCAAAAGCAAATAATTGATTCAAATGATGAAAATATTCTCATCAATATAGTTTCTACCTTATAATCTCATGCTTTAAATAACCTTTGACAGGACATTATCACATAAAATATTACTAAAGATTTACTCTGCAGCTACTGGTAATTGTAAATCGGATTATGGTTTTTATGATTTTGCTGCATTATATGGGCAGAATTGATCTGCTTCTTTTTCACATGGTTTTAAACACATTACTTTAGAACCATTGAACTGTACAAGTGTTATGGCACAGAAAAAAAGCCACTCAATCCAATGTGTCTGTGGTGGCTGAATAAATGAGCTGCCCATTCCGATCCCACTTCCCAGGACCTGGTCCATAGCCTTGCACTTCAGGTGCTAATTTGGGTTCCTTTTAAATGATTTGAGTGTTTCCTCCTCAACCACCAAACCAGACAGCGAGTTATGTTTGGTGGATTGATCTGTAGTATTATAACAACATTCTATTCCTTTATTGCTGTTGGCTATAGAGTTTACAACATAACATGGAAAATCACATCTTTTCAAAAGAAATCAAAGGTGGACATAATACTTTAATGAGCCTCAATGCATATTAAGAAATGACTGACCAATTTGAAAAATGGTCATGGGACGTAAGAAGGTAGTAATATCTATGTTATACCATTCTATAACTTTAAACATAATAAAGTAACCATGAAATTCAGAATAATGACTGAAGTACTACAATCAAAATAACTTTCTTTAAAGTGATATTGTTCCCTTTCATTCCTTTTTCAATCATAGTACAAAATATTTCTGTTAGTTACATAAAAGCGCATAGATATTCGTTTATCGGGGATGGACTGTGAAGGCCAGGAGTTAGGGAATATGCTGAGTTATCTTAAAAACTTTTGTGCAGAAGAAGTTTTAATAATAGGGCAACTGAAACCTAATAAATAAATGGGCTTTCACAGGCTAACCACTAGAGTTGGGCTGATCAGTTTATAAGTCAGTCTTTATAAACTGTGGTGTCGATACAAACTTAGGAATTCATTTCTTCCTGTAGTCCACTGAGTGAAGCAAACTCCAAATAAGACAGAATCTGGACTAAATAAAGGAAAACTATTTATTGTTTAAAATTACTTCTGGAGTTAATAATATGATCAATATAATTGTTAATTTTATTATTCAAATTGCAATTCAAGCTATTCTTGTATGTCTTATACATACCTTGCCTCAGTGCAACATTTGAACTTGCACTATGTGCTGAATATACAAATAGAAAAAAATGCTCCCTTATATTCTTTTCAAATATACCACATTCTCACTTTAAAACAATTCACTTTAACTTAAATGATTGACTGTTAATGTAATTGAAAATTTTTCAAAAACTCTTAAGTAAAAAGAGTTAAAATATTTTTATCTACTAATTTGATGAGAAAATGCATAAAATAACTTGTACCTTTCAAAGTGCTGTTTATGTTGATCCAGTCTCTGAAACAATTCTACAGCAGGCAAGCCATATCTCACAAAATCATAGTGGACAGATTTGCAGTGTTTGGGTCAGCAGAGCTAACTACAAAACGTCAGAAATGTATCACATGAAACCATTGTGTTTCTTACAATGAGTTGCCACAAAAACAGGCGATTAGCAAAAGCTAAGTTTGTGAAGGCAGGAATTTGCTGAATGTACATAGACATTGAGAATCTGAATCACGTGTGTTAAATAAATTGATGATGAGGTAGGTTTCTATTCATTGTCTATTTGCAGATAAAATTGGGTATACACTTTGCAAATAATTCCCTCAGTGTCATTTTATAAAACCTCATTAAAACATTGTAATCAATATGTTTTGTTTAATTACTGAGTTAATGATAGAAAAAAAAACTATCATGGAAGGCCCAAATCCATTCACAGCCAATGAAGGACTTTTGAAGTGCTTCTATTCTAAAGTTGTAAAATGCAGCAGCCAACTTGTTACAAGCTCCGCAAAGAGTAATGTGACGAGGATCAGATAAACCGTTTTAGAGGGTTTTGTTGAGAGATAAGTATTGGCCAGAATTCTGGAGAAGTCCCTGCTACTCTTCCTTTAAAGACCACCATGAGATCTTTTATGGTCATCTGAAAGAGACTTTAGAATTAATATCTTATCTAAATGCATACCAATAGTTCTTTCGAGTGTCTATTCAAGACACAATGTACAACTGACATTCTTAGCATAATGGGTCCTGAAAAGATTTGCACAGAAGTAAATGTATGATAGCCGATATATGTGATTTGTGACATATAGCCATACTCTTTATATCTCCATGAAATGTTATCACAATTTTTCATTCTACTTCAACCATTAAGTACCGTTCTTGTGGTAATTTCAGCTTGTCAGCTGCTCATTAGATGTCCTGCCTCTCTTGTGACAGGTTGCGTGGATAAAAAAAATCCTCATTATTCACAATCTGCCTTTTTCTCAGCTGTGCTCTGCTGACCTCTCAGAGTGTTTCAATTATAGTTAGCTTTCCAGGGAATCAGTGAACAATATTCAGTCAGTTTGGCTTCCACACAGACATTATGTGATGTCTGAGTAAAAATATTCTCTGAAGCTTTGAAACAACACAAACTAATCAGAGAGCATTGTCCTCAAAATATAATGAAGAACAAAATAGTGGCTGAAAGGACTCAGAAAATCAGTTTGTAATTCCAGGAGCTTCATTTGGTTAAATTGCAGAAGGTCAGCCATGTTGTCCAATCCAAGCACATCCTAGGTATGTGGAAAATCAAAACTGACTTCATTTGTGCAGTTGGAGTGTCCCTGTATCTGAGCCAGAAACTCCTGGTTTGAATCCTACTCCAGAACGTGTTGGCCATAGAAGAGACATGTGTAATACGTGTCATTACCTTGGATGGGGAAATAAATGGTGACATCTTGAAAATGTTCATATTACTGAGGAGGAGGTGCTGGATGTCTTAAAACACATAAAGGTGAATAAATACACAAGACCTGATCAGGTGGACCCTAGAACTCTGTGGGAAGTTCGGGAAGTGATTGCTGAGCCCCTTGCTGAGATATTTGGATCATCAATAGTCACAGGTGAGGTGCCAGAAGACTGGAGGTTGGGAAACGTGATGCCACTATTTAAGAAAGATGGTAAGAAAAAGCCAGGGAACTATAGATCGGTGTGCCTGACATCGGTGATAGGCAAGTTGTTGGAGGGAATCCTGAGGGACAGGACTTACATGTATTTGAAAGGCAAGGACTGATTAGGGATAGTCAACATGGCTTTGTGCATGGGAAATCATGTCTCACTAACTTGATTGAATTTTATGAACAAGTAACAAAGAGGATTGATGAGGGCAGAGGGGTAGACTTGATCTATATGGACGTCAGTAAGGCATTTGACAAGGTTCCTCATGGTAGACTGGTTAGCAAGGTTAGATCACATAGAATACAGGGAGAACTAGCCATTTGCTTACAAAACTGGCTCAAAGGTGGTGGTGGTGGAGGGTTGCTTTATAGACTGGAGGCCTGTGACCAGTGATGTGCCACAAGGATCGGTGCTAGCTCCTTAAAAGTAGAGTCACAGGTTGACAGGATAGTGGTGAAGAAGGCATTTGGTGTGCTTTCTTTTATTGGTCAGAGCATTGAATATAGGAGTTGGGAGGTCATGTTGCAGCTGTACAGGACATTGGTTAGGCCACTTTTGGAATGTTGTGTGCAATTTTGGTCTCCTTCCTACTGGAACGATGTTGTGAAACTTGAAAGGGTTCAGAAAAGATTTACAAGGATGTTGCCAGGGTTGGACAGTTTGAGCTCTAGGGAGAGGCTGAATAGGCTGGGGCTGTGTTCTCTGGAGCATTGGAGGCTGAGGGGTGACTTCATAGAGGTTTATAAAATCATGAGGGGTATGGGTAGAATAAGTAAACAAGGTCTTTTTCCTGGGTCGGGGAGTCCAGAACTAGAGGGCATAAGTTTAAGGTGAGGGGGAAGGATTTAAAAGGGATCTAATGGGCAACTTTTTCACTCAGAGGGTGGTGCATGTATGGAATGAGCTGTCAGAGGAAGTGGTGGAGGTTGGTACAATTGCAGCATTTAAAAGACATCTAGATGGGTATATAAATAGGAAAGGTTTGGCGGGATATGGGTCAGGTGCTGGCAAATAAGACTAGATTAATTTCGGATATCTGGTTGGCATGGACGAGATGGATGGAAGGATCTGTTTCCGTGCTGTACATCTCTGAGACTCTATGACCTATGAACAATTCAAACTTCTTTTCAATTAAAGACATGCAGACAAAACTTAACGGCAGACCATAAATTCATGGGTATCATATGATATCTCATATAAAAGATGGGAACAGGGCCAGTCCAAGAGAAAAGTATAGAGGCAGTCTCTTGTGCTGAAAGAATGAGAAAATGAGGGAATGGAAAAATTGGATGAAAGAGATAAATCCTGATTGATGGAATTAACTAGCAGAAGGTGGGAAATATATCATTTTGGATGGTGGAAAGCAAACATTTTCGAAAGCAAGACCTTGTTCTCTCTTTTTGTGGGAGTAAAAAGCTTTGGGCTCCATATAAAAATATTAAACATGGACCATATATTATTTGGTTATTTGTATCTGCATTCAGGCAGGTCATATTGGTAGGTAAAAGTCATCATCATAATTCTCATGAATTCTTACACTGCTCACATAAACAGTTTGGTGTCTAAACTCCATGTTGTAACCATAGTAAGCAAAGTTCCAAAAAAGGATCACTGGACTTGAAACATAAATTATGTTTCTTTGTCCACCAATACTGCCAGACCTGCTGAGTTTCTCCAGCAATTCCTGTTTTTGTGTGTGATTGTTTCCTTGTCTGGCAGTTACTTACAGGCAATCTAAAAAGAAAAATTCTGGGATCTCAGTGAGTAACATGAGGAACTGCAAAATAATAGCCAGGTACTGTCGATCAATCTGTACTTTTTTTGAATTCATAAACCACCTTTCACAATCTTAGGACATCAAAAATAATACTTTTACAGCAATGGCAAAGCAAGTTAAAATGTTGTAACTGTTGCCATAGAGTAATTTGTGCACAGCAAGCTCCTGGGAGCAGCAATGAGATCATAGTCCATAATAAACTGCTGCAATGATGTAGGTTGAAGACTAACAACTGGGATGGTAATGGAGGGGTAATACTATTAATTTCCAAAATAGTGCCCTGAAAACTTTTATGCCCAGTTGAAAGTGTGGAGAGATTTTCAGTTTAATGTCTTAACTTAAAGATGGGACTTCCAACAGTACAGTTCTAACTCTGCATTGCATTGACTGCCTAGATATACTGTTCAGGTTTCAGAGCGATTAACTCCATAGCATCATTATTAAGAGTGCTTAAAAAGAGCCAGATATGATGCAACTGAACCTTTACAGCTAGCAAATTTTAGTAGGGGCTGATTTCCAATTCCTTAATCCTTTTTATTGTCAATTTATTTAAATGAATGAACTTGTCTTTTGTTTCAGAGATTTGTAGAAATACATTCAGATATTTAGTACCCAATTACTCACTTGAGCTGTGAACTGATAACTGTTTATAGTGAAATAATACATTCTAAACATCAAATTCACTGGGATTATTGAATCAAAATATTTTGTGATTTAAATATTGCCTTTTTAAGTGGAATTATTACTTCTGTTTCTCTGTATACTGTTTTAATAATGCTGTCAGGCAAATGCTGAATAATAATAGAAAAACAAAGTACTGCAGGTGCTGAAATAAAAACAGAAAGTGCTGGAGAAACTCAACAGGTCTGGCAAATTATGGGCAGAGAGAAATAAATTTAGCATTTCAAGTCCGGTATGACTTCTTTCGCAATCTTCTTCCCCTTGAAGTGCCTAATATAAGTTTCACATATTCATTTGACAAAATACAGTAGGCAAAATATTGATAGTGAATTTTAATTATAGTCTAGAAACTTTGAGAACATTTTGGTAAAGATTTTGTAATGGTGTCTGCACAATGCAGTTTCATGGATAAAGTTTGATTTGTGTATATAAGGGTCATAAAGATCTGCATTAATATATAAACAAGCAGTAAGTTGGGCAAATTATGTGCACTTTGGCATGTTTTGATAACACCATCAGTAATTGGACACAGATGTCCTTGTTTCTTATTTCAATAAAGAGACAAATGGATAGTAATTGTTAGTTGAATGGGTATGCAGATGAGGCAGGAACAAGAGAGGCTGCATATATCAGAATCTGCACAAAAAGCCAAACACTGTTGATTCCTACTGACGTTGCATTTCCCTAGAAAGGAGCCAGTATTTGATACCAGAAAACATTAATTACTATCAGACAAAGACAAAAAGGTTTTGTAAATACGTTTTTGAAAAAAAAACACAGAAGCATATAATCTGTGCATTATCTTTGCATTATTCAACTCAATTTGACTTGCCCATGTCAATTAAATACAAAGAGTTGAAGGAAATGAACAACTACTTTCCATATTTATTTCAGTTCCAGGTGCTGGGAGTGGACAACAGTGTTGGAACAACTCGACCAACAGTGAAAACATCTTGTACTTATATAGCACCTTTAACATAGCAACACTTTGTAAAACCGTGCATTAACATGAGCATCATCAAAAATATTTGACACCAGATTATATAAAAGTATTAGAGTCAATAATATATAAATTGCACTCTGATTCCTTTCTGAAACTATCTTAGCCTGAAACCTATGTTTTTGCTAATTAAATATGAATTGATGATGCTTAGGGTTCAATCTTGGAATCTGACTAGGCACAGAGTTGAAGGTGTCGTCCTACTGTTTTACTCTAGGTCCATCTTAGCACTTGTAACAACAGCTAAACATTTAAAATGTTGCAGTTATAATGCTCTGGGGTTTAGATTAAGGTCAGGAACCGAAACATGAATTCTAATTGAAATATTCACACTCTGTTTACGTAGAATGGTAGATACAACTCACCTGCCAGTAAATAACAGAGTGAATATCAATGTGTTCACCCAATTTATGTTGCACTGTAAAATCAAATGATTGTAGATTGAAGTTACATTATGTAAGTACTGACATCAATGGAGAACCAATTTTACCATTCGGGCTGTACTGTTTTTAAAACTATGACACATTAATTCTTATCTTTTGTGGAATCCAAGGAGTAGCACTCATAGGGGGGAGTGTGATCGCCTTCAGTGATTTGTTTCATTATGTTGTTGTTCTTCACAGTTTTTGAAGTCATTATGAATGCTGTCATTCACCGCAACCTTAACACTGGCACTGTCAACCAATTAACAAAATGAAAAGTAAAGCAATAGGTGGTGTCGTGCTAAGTGCATTGGTCTGTTGTCACTTTGTAATGGCAACCCCACAGTCTGAACTCAGGAAGTCAAAAAGAAAATTGGCTAGTTCCACAATCAATATTATGTTCAGTCTCCCACTCATTAAGACTGACCATGTTGTATTGCAATTCCAATATAGCAACAATACACAGAAAGCTTTAATTGAGCCCATGCTGTCTTTGTGCTGTAGTTACGTTGAGTGATAAGACAGAAGCATGTGATGTATACGTACTGGTGAAACGCTTTCAGCTGTTGAAGGCAGAAAACTAGCATTGAATATTCCTGGCACAGTGTTAGAACTAAATCTGTCAACCTCACTATGGATTTGTGAAGAGGATGTTTTTGTTTAGTCTGAGAGCTGCCCCAAATTAACTCTATTTCAGTTGATTGAGATACAAATTTTGAGAACTTCTGTATCAAAGTTGTTTGATTTTAAAGTATATTACTAAGATTTCAACTGAATTTTTGTGGCGTTTTACTGAAAGAACAATTTTGCTTTATGGCATTTTCACTGCTTTCACTCTGATCTTCTATTTTATTTTCTCTTATTCAGCTGTCCTCTTATTTAGCTATTCCAAACCATTAATGTTACAATAATACATTGCTTATTTAGAATAACATTTCTACAATTAGAACATCATGATGAAAGAAGAATATTTAGCTTATATACCAGAGCAAAGTCAACCACCTGAATCCCCCAAAAATGGTGCCTTTACCTATTTTCATCTTCTCTGTAACCAGGCTTCTATCCAGTGCTGTCAGCTTAATATACTCTTATTGATTTTAGTTTATCACTCAATGGATGCCTTTGAATTCTCCAGCATCCCCATTGCCCCAACTTCTATCAAAGCCTGTTGTGCACCCAGACAAGCATTGTCAGTTCAGATATGTCCTGGACATGGCAGAACGGGAAATCAGCACCGCACTGTCTGGGCAAGTACCTGGAGATTGTGTTGGATGGGCTGGTGCACAGCCTCTCTTCCTTTTCTCCCAGGACCAGCAGCGGAGTCCAAGGTCCAAGGCTGCCACACAGGTTAGATGTCTTGAGGAGTTAATAGCACCAAGGGCAGAAGGTCAATGACCTCCTGCAATCCACTGGCATAAATGTCACCATCTTCTCTCTGATAGCTCACACTCAATCTTTCTTTGACACTACTCCCAGCTCCCATCAAGTGTCATCCTCTCCCACTCTCACTCGTATCTGCAACATCTTTCCTCACGCCCTCTTACTCACTCCAAATCCCGACAGCACTAACCCTGCTTGCCACCTGCACTCCCTACTCACTCACTCAGAACACTTCCTCACCTGCATCAAAACCAACAGCTGTGCCACCCACTTTCATCTTTCTTAATAGCTGCATCTCTCTCAGTCCACGTGGACATAGTCCCCAGTAAGACAGAAAGAGTCAAGACGGGTGGTGGGCTGCCCAGCATTCAGCTTCTCAGCTTTATTGTGAAGCACATACTGACTGACCAGCCTGAAGGTCTTAGGGTCTGCCCTTAAATTACTGTATTGGACCGACTCAAATGAGAGACTATTGTTTGATTTGACTGAGGTCTGCTGACAACCATATCAAGCTTCCTGCCTTTGTGTTTGTGCTGAATGGCAATGCAAGACAGAGAAACATGAAACTGGTTTCTTTGGCAGAGAGGGCAATGCAGAAAAAGGCAAGGCAAGTTAAGGCAAGGCAGGGGTGTGATGAACATCCTGGTAGGCTCAGAGTAAGTGTTTGCTAGGGCAAACCCTGAGATGCAGCCTGGTCCAATCCATTAGCTAGTTATGTATCCCTGGGTACACAGAGTCTTTGCTGCAGCATTGCAATGATAACTGCCGACATTGAATAACAACATTGAAGTGTACAACTGGAGAAGTGGAGAAGTGCCACAAGGGTTCTTAGAAGCTGACACATAATATGTGCCATATCTGTGGATGTGGGCTGCAAGTGGCTAGTGCTCATAGAATGTGGCCTGAGAGGTTGCTGTCCATTGTGGAGATCATTTGGAGCAAACAGCAAACTGAATTTGCCAGATACCTGCTTTGGTTACCATGTCAAGTTTCATGTTTAGCAAGTTTGGTAAGGTAGAACAATGAATTTTAATGAAGTGAGTTGTGCTGTCAATGAGGCATTTAACAGTTTTCAATCACTATCAATTGTCAACTGGCCACTGCCTCATGAGAATCTCGTCATGTTACTCATAAAAAGTATAAAAGATGGAGCAAGGGATCTTGTGTTGCACTGGTAGTGTCCTTACCTCTGAGCCAGAGGCCTTTGATCAAGTCCCACCTGCTTCATTGCTGCATAATAACATGTCTGAACAGGTTGATTACAGATTGAGTGAGATGTTTCTAGTGATGAGACAGGCTCCATCCAAATTCTCAAAAAGATATCAAGGGATTTGCAGCAGAGTTGGAATAAAAGATCAGTCACTATCAAACTGAAAGGCAGAACAAACTCAAGGAAAGTGATTGCTGGGCCTCTTACTGAGATATTTGATTCATCGATAGTCACAGGTGAGGTACCGGAAGACTGAAGGTTGGCTAACATGGTACCACTGTTTAAGAAAGGTGGTAAGGACAAGCCAGCAACTATAGACCAATGAACCTGAAGTCGTTGGTGGGCATGTTGTTGGAAGGAATCCTGAGGGGCAGGATGTACGTGTGTTTGGAAAGGCAAGGAGTAATTAGGGATAGTCAACATGGCTTTATGCATGGGAAATCATGTCTCACAAAGTTGATTGTGTTTTTTGAAGAAGTAACAAAGAGGATTGATGAGGGAAGAGTGGTAGATGTGATCTAATGGACTTCAGTAAGGTGTTTGACAAGGTTCCCCATGGGAGACTTGTGAGCAAGGCTAGATCTCATGGGATACAGGGAGAACTTGCCATTTGGGTACAGAACTGGCTCAAAGGTAGAAGACAGAGCGTGGTGATGGAGGGTTTTTTTTTAGGCTGGAGGTCTGTGACCAGTGGAGTGCCACAAGGATTAGTGCTGTGACCACTACTTTTCATAATTTATATAAATGATCTGGATGTGAGCATAAGAGGTATAGTTATTAAGTTTGCAGATGAAACTAAAATTGGAGATGTAGTGGACAGCGAAGAGGGTTACCTCAGATTACAATCGGATCTTGATCAGATGGGCCAATGGGCTGAGAAGTGGCAGATCGAGTTTAATTCAGTTAAATGTGAGGTGCTGAATTTTGTGAAAGCAAATCTTAGCAAGACTTACACACTTAATGGTAAGGTCCTGGGGAGTGTTGCTGAGCAAAGAGGTCTTGGAGTACAGGTTCATAGCTCCTTGAAAGTGGAGTTTCAGGGTAGATAGGATAGTGAAGAAGGCATTTGGTATGCTTTCCTTTATTGGTCAGAGTATTGGCAGGAGTTGGGAGGTCATATTGAGGCTGTACAGGACATTGGTTAAGCCACTGTTAGAATATCGCATGCAATTCTGGTCTCCTTCTTATTGGAAAGATATTGTGAAACTTGAAAGGATTCAGAAAAGATTTATAAAGATGTTGCCAGGGTTGGATGATTTGAGCTATAGGGAGAGGTTGAATAGGCTAGGGCTGTTTTTCCTGGAGCACCGGAGGCTGAGGGGTGACCTTATAGAGGTTTACAAAATCATGAGGGGCATGGATAGGATAAGTAGACAAAATCTTATCCCTGGGGTGGGGGAGTCCAGAATTAGCAGGCATAGGTTTAGGCTGAGAGGGGAAAGGTATAAAAGAGACCTAAGGGGCAACTTTTTCACTCAGAGGGTGGTATGCATATGGAATGAGTTGCCAGAAAATGTGGTGGAGGCTGGTACAATTGCAACATTTAAGAGGCATTTGGTTGGGTATATGAACAGTTAAGGGTTTGGAGGGATATGGGCCAGGTGCTGGCAAGTGGGACTAGATTAGATTGGGATATCTGGTTGGCATGGACGAGTTGGACCGAAGGGTCTATTTCCATGCTGTACATCTCAATGACTCTTTGACTCTAAGTAGCTAAATTGTCGACTCCTGTTCCTGTAACCCTTAAGGTAAAATGGAGTGTGGACAGACTAGATGCAGGGGGGATGTTTCAAGGGATGCAAGGGATCATAGTATCAGGATGTAGGGTAGTTAATTTAGGATTGAGATAAGGAAAGTTTTCTTCACTGAAAGGGTAGTGAGCTTATGGAATTCTTTACCAGGGAAGGCTGTGGAGGCTAAGTCACAGAATATTTTCAAGAGGAAGATGGATAATTTTTCAGATATTAAAGGCAAGAAAGGATATGGTGAGAAAGCAGGAATTTGACATTGAGATGGAAGATCAGCCATAATTATATTGAATGGCAGGGCAGGTTCAAAGGGATGAAAGGTGTTTGCATCTTTGTACTTTTCCACCTCTGGAAAACAGATACTGTACAATCCAATTTTAGAGACATGATATTCACAGAAATTTAAAATTGCATAAAACACTGGGTTGGCCTCAACTAGAACTTTGCTTCCATTTCTGCGTACCATACTTTTGGAAGGATGTGAAGGAATTCGAAAGGTTGCAGAGAGAATTCACAAGAATGGTTCCAGAGATGAGGAACTTTGGTTACATTGATAGGTTGGAGAAGTTGGGGCATTTCTCTTTGGAGAAATGAAGAGTTAGAAGGTATTTTAGAGAGGTATTTAAAATCATGGGATTCTGGACAGAATGGATTGAGAGAAGCTGTCCTAATTGATGGAACAATTGAGAATGAGAGGTCACAAATTTCAGGTAATTGGCCATTAAAGCAATGGCAACATGAACAAAGAACTTTCTCACACAGTGAGTGGTTAGAATGGGAATAGTTTATCTGAGATTGTGGTCATAGTAGGTCCAGTTTAGTCATTCATGAGAGAATCAGATTATTGGCTAAACATACAGAATTCTTAGGGTTAAAGAAAGAGGGCATGAAGTGCCACAAGGTGAATTGCTCCTTTTGAGAACCAGCACATACGTAATGGACTGAATGATCTTCTGCGCTGTAACCATTCTATGGTTTGTCCGTAAAAAGGAATCACAATTAAGTTTCATCCTGTCCCCATCAATGTTCACATACATGACATTCCACTGAAAGTTACTGCATGGCCAGAGCAACAGTCCCAGTCTCAGAATACAGAGGCCAATTATAACCTTCAATTTACTGCATCGATTAAGATGGTTAACATGCGGATTTGAACCTGGAACCTTCCAATGGAACCTGCAGTACTGACCAAGTCAAGCTTGCCATTTATTGATTTATACAGTTGAGTTGAGTCAGTTTTGACACATATTTGATAGTCGAGAGTGTGGTGCTGGAAAAGCACAACAGGTCAGGCAGCATCTGAAGAGTAGGACAATCGACGTTTCAGGCATAAGCCCTTCATCAGGAATGCTTCTTGGATGCTGCCTGACCTGCTGTGCTTTTCCAACACCACATTCTTGACTCTAATCACCAGCATCTGCAATCCTTACTTTCTCCCATTTATATTTGATAGTTTATTACTTCAGGGCAGGCAAGATATTCTAGAGTTGAAAGAATGTATCAATGTTGTATGATAAAAATGAGTTTGATTATACATCATCTTATAAGTAGACAATGATTGATATTTACATAGCTTTAGGCTGGATACTTAAGCAATGTAGGAGATATTATATAATTTAAAGCAGTTATTGCAGAACAGATACAAACTGTAGAATTCAACTGCTGGCAAGTCTTTGTTGCTTGACAATTACTATTTATATGCTATCCAATAATGCCAGAATGCAGATGTCATCCATTAATATGGTCCAGTCAGAAGGCTTTTCTGCTGAGTGTTGCAAGTTTTATGTCCTTACTCATGACCACGTATCCTGGATAAATGCCAAATTTAGGCCAATGTTTTTATATTCTGGCAAAAAATGTAAGAACTGCAGCAAAATGCTCACAGTAGTGACTAATTTGATATTTCTTTTTACTGAATAACATGCTTCCTTCTAGCTTCAACTCTACAACAAAATCTAGCATCTTTTCAAAATGATGAACCTAGGGCTTTGTCTGAGAAATCTAGCTTATTTCTGCATCAAAGGCTGACAAGAGCCCTTGTCATCTCTCTCTCTCTCTCTCTCTGTAGTATCTTAGGCTTCAGGACAGTACAATGGGCTGCATCACTTATTAACCATCACATGTTGCACTATTTTATTGAACTAATTAGTGCCAACTTCTTTGGCCTTCAAAGGTGCATTGATAGGAGATGACTGAAAATAAAAGTAAACATAAAGCCTTTAATACATTAATTGCGTCTGTAAATTGAGTTATATGCACTAACATGCTTTTCAAGCATTGTTTCAAAGAGCAGAACAGAAAATACAACTTAAGTGACAAATTAGTCTCAAATGTTATGTATTTTATTCATGCAACCAAAATATTAAAAGTATAATTATTCATTATTCCTGTTTATTTGCTTTCATGAACCAATTAAGATGCCACATTCAATAATCATGGAGCACGATCATCTCAGAGTGTGGCATCATTAAAACCTCTCCTGAGCGATAAAACAAACCCCCAAAAATATCCAGAGGGAAATGAAGTAGTCTATTGATTAACAGATGATAATGAACACCTGCAAGGGGGTTTCACGACAGTAATGAAGATGAGGTTGGGATGATTACATGGTAGTCCAGGTTTATGTGATCCCTCCAACCTTATAAACAGGAACAACTACCTTTCTCACCAATCTGTGATCGAACAGCAGAATATTGTGAATACTGGAAATCTGAAATGAAAGCAGTAAATGCTGGAAACACTGCAGTATCTGTGGAAACCTGAGTTAACCTGTCATCAGCTGACATATGCTTGATGACACATCAACCTTTTTCTCTGTCCACAGATGCTGCCTGACCTGTTGACTATTTCCATATTTCTGTTTTTATTTCAGATTTTACTGACACTGGATTTAACAGTAGGTGGGAAACCAAATTCTCAAGAAGTGACTTTGAACCTATGAGCATTCTTGTGTAGGGTTACCACCACAGCTAACTAGATAAACCTCTTGAGAGGTTTGGCTCAGTAGTATACGGTTTGATTAAGACATTCCTTACTGTAAGTTGTACCGAGTTGTAGTTAATTGTTCAAAGATTTAGTGTTTGATTGTGTGTATATGTTGATTGGGAAACTACAGGAACAGTAGCAGCGTAATTGAACTAGTAATTCAGAGAATGAGATAAATGATTTAGGGACCTGAGTTTGAATCCTCATAGACAGCTGTAGAATTTAAATTCAGTTAATTTAATAAATCTGACATAAAATGCTAGTAATACTGGCATAACTAATATTCCTACTCTGAAGGACATTCGTGAAGTAGATTGGTTTTTATAACAGTTTGTCTCATGATTAAACTACCTTTGTTACATCTCCTCTACTCTCCAAATCTGTGGTCACCTGGTGCTACTCTTACTTTTCTAATCAGAGACAGATTTGAGATGCTCATAATCTTAGTGTTTCAATCTAATGTCCTCTCCATACTAAGACCACCTGCTTTCACTTCTGCGACATCATCCATCAGAAATTTGGCTCAGCCCAGATCCTTGTCCGTGCCTTTGTTAACTCCCAAACTCTTACTTTGATTATCCTAAGCTGTCTTTGCAACTTCCACCTTGCATAAACTTTAGCTCATCCAAAGTTGGCTGCCTGTATTTATGCTTGCATCATCCCTTTCATTTACCATCCTGCCCTTGTTAACCTCCTTGAACCCTTTTGAGTCTCACTATCTCTATTATATATGGTCCTTAAACACACAATCCCCTGACATTCCAAATCTCTTCCATTATAATCTCGAACACCTCTTTCCTCTATTCAAAGCTGGATGATGTTGCTTTTAGCATCCTAAATCTCAAGAATCCCAGCCCTAAATCCCGTTGCCTTTCCAACTCTCTCTTTTACTTTGACATCTATTTCACCGAAATTCTGGTCAACCCACCAAATATTATTTGATTGCTTAACGTTTTTTTTTTACTCTCAAAATTATGAGTCCATGAAATTTTATTGTGAAAGTATATGTTATGAATATATAGAGCCTTCCTCCTATTTGATGGATTTAAAATCAAATTGAGCAAGAGTTTCAAGTAAAGAGATTATCTACCTGACTTAAACCAATGTGTCTAACACTTGAGTACCTATTAACACATTCACAATGGTGATTTGGAGTTATCTCTAATCTCAGGCAAACTCTTACTCAGAGATGAACAGATTCCAACATTGTCAGGAAAAACAGGAAAAAGTGATAAATTTGTTTCTAGATTATGGTCACCAAACTCAAGAATGATAATTAATTGGAATAGCTAATAAAAATATTGGACTGTTATGCAGAGTAATCTACATTTTTTGTGATACAGATTCCAATGCATCTCAATATTTTTATGGATGCATAAATGGTCCATTCATGATATGTTTTCAGAAAGGAGCCTCTACTCTTCGTAGCTGTGAAACTTTTGGTGACAAATACAGGCACCATTAACCGTGGAAAGTTAGAGGGATTAAAACCTTCCCTCATGTTCGGCTAACTATGAAACTGATTTCCCTCTCCAAGCACTCAGACTGACTGCGTGTCCTCCAATAATCACTCAGAATAACTTCACCTTCCAGTCCCTCACCCCACCATAACCAAACTCCATACCAGGCCAACAAATCTTCTCCAGACCCAAATCCACTCCCTCCTCCCCATGCTGTCGTCCAGCCTGATCAAACCCAGACTCAACAACACTCTAGCTCCTGCCTCTGGACTTGACCTGAAATGACTTGCCCCAACAATCTCCAAACTGGGACAGGCACCAACTTCTAATCTCCTGGCTCAAACCACCCTCTGTCCTACACTAAGCACTCACCCTCTTAACTGCCATCTTAAACTCCTGCACACCTGGCACCCTGCCCTTTCACCCACTTAGCATCCCATTCCCCATACCCTACCTACTGTCACCTACCTGCCACCCTACCCCCACCAAGCTGGCATCCTAGCTCCTCCAGTAATCTGGCACTTCCATAACCCAGTTAGCTGGCACTATAAAACCTCCCTTACTGCATACAATTGCCTTTTCTCAACATCTGTCAAAGTGGATGTTCAGGAGCTGTATATCTTGGAATATGGAAGCAAGTGCTACTTAAAGGGGTATGGTTTCAGTGCTGGTGTGCTCCACTGCTGGTTGCGTGCATTCCTGGTCTGGTCTTCACTGTTTCAGCTGGGAATGTTCATGGCCCTTAGAAAATAGGAACAGGAGTAGGCCACTCAGCCCTTTGAGCCAGTTCTGCTATTTAATATGATCATCGCTGAACATTCAGCTTAGTAGCCTTTTCAGATCCCTGGAGGTTCAATGCAGAACCCTCAAAAGCTATGTATTTCCTCGTTTGATCAGAGCTGAAAGTATGGCTTCCAACCCTGATTTGAACAGGGTCTGGAAAATTACGATTTATTATTTCATAAAATAGTCACTGCAGCAGGGACTAAGTGGTAAATTAGAATAACACCTTTCATCATTCACAGCCTGATTGAAATGGTGTTGATGGCGATAGAATGAAAGCCTCCATCTTCCTCTGACAGTGAATGTTCTGGATAGAGTGAAACCTAGAAAATCCTGCAAGTGATCATAGTAAATGGATGCTGCACCTCTTTAAATCACAATCCTCTCTCCTATTCTTAATGGTGGAGTTAATCTATTTAAAATGTGCTAAGTATTTCTGTATTATTGTCAGTTGGAAATTTTAGCCTTCTGAAGACTTGATGAATTTTGCATCACTCATCCTGCACATGGAGACATGCAAATATAGTTTTGTAGAACAATAAATACCCAATACATATCCAATAGTTCCAACCTTATAATTGCAAGGTCGCTAAATGTTAGGGTCAGGAGGAAATACTGTCAGTTTGTGAGCTTTATTAATATCTTGAAGTTTGAATCTGATTATTATCAAGAGACTCAGGATGTTGTTGACATTCAACATTTTCTCTATAATAAAATTTCTCACTTTCTTTTAGGACAATAAGAAAATTTTAAAAAAATCACCATTTTATGCTGTTGGAGGTCCAAATTCATTGGCCATTTCTCATTTTTTTTAAATTATACAAATACTTGTGTCTAATTACAGCTTGCTTGCATGCTAACAAACATTAGTCTTTGTTATAATATGCATTCACAATGTACATCAGTAGGTTCAGATAGCTCTCAGTCATAATTTTATCAGAGAATTTGCCTTATTTGTACATAATTCCTGTGAGGGTTATTTTAGCAGGTTTGTTAATCCATCTAAATTACATGGATAAATAAATGTATTAAACTGACCCCAGAGATATTTTAGAGGAATTTTGCAAATGCCATGATGGCATTCTCATCCCAAAAAGACACACATAAAGTCAGTTCTATTTAGCTGCACATTGCTGGCTTCATTGCCCGTTCACTGTGTGATTACCAAATCACAGATCAAGTGGTGGCAGCAGACACTTGGATATAGTTGCTTCTCAGTTTGAACTAGAAAAATAAGTGGGCAATGAGGTTTCTTATCCACACACAAAGTATAAGAGATTCACAAATCGAATGTAAGCAGGCAATGGGTGCAACTAGCCATCCAAAATATCTTCACCAGTATTACTATCCATATCTACACATGGTCATTATTCAGCACTGGAAATATAGCCTTGTATTTTCGACTTTGTCTTACATGTTTAAACTGCCTGAGACATCACACTGCCTGACTGCTTCACCTCTGAACTTTGAAAACAATGTTTTCTCATGTATAATATTTCTACAATGGTGGCCAAAACTGGGAGAGATGTAAAATGTGCTGCTGACTTGCTATCACCCATTTCACACAATCTCAAAGCTAAGATCTATCCCAAGCTCACCTATAATCAAGAGGTCTTCAGCATATTGTGTAAGGTGTTTGCGATATAATGAGATTCATGTAAATCATGATGGCAACTGATCACACAGGTCTAATATCACAAAGAGGGAAGTTTCCAATCTGCAGTCAAGAAAGAGGCTTTGAATTGTTCATTTGAGAGCTACTTTTGATAATCTAATATGTACAGATATAAAGAGAAGAGTATTATAGTATATAACGAGTTGAAGAGCCTTATCTAGTGATAAGGTGCAAGCAGCCTGAGGGACAGTGTACAGCAAATACTCATAGCTCAAGCTATTGCAAACTGGTATCTCCTTGCAGGAAGCTGTATTGGCTTAAAGCACAAGATAAAACAATGATACTATACTATTACTTTACAGACAAAATAGAGCAATTACAAAATAAAGCAATTTCAAGAAGAAGCTTGCAAATTATCAGATTTAACAAGATTTGAACTGAATTTCATGAAGTCAAAAGCACATCTCCAGTGCACTGGACTATCCTATCCATGACAGGAATTGTTCTTTTATTACCTACATTGTAAAAATGCAAACATCAAAAATTTCTGGTGAAACTCAAAAGGTCTGGCAGCATCTGTGGGAAGAAAGCAGAGTTAACATTAAGCGAGATTATCTGATGAAGAGTCACTGGATTTGAAATGTTAACTCTGCTTTCTGTTGTATAGTTTCTGACTACTTGACAGTCACCTCAAATCATAGTGACCCTCACATTGCAACATCTGGCTCATTCCAGCTTTTAATTTGGAATCACTTCAATTAGCTGTTTTGATATTAATTCCTCTTTGATTAGACACATACGCCTTTGATTAACTAGCCTGCATTTTCTATAATGAAACAAAGAACAGCAGATGCCAGAGATCTGAAACAAAAACAGAAATTGCTGGCAAAACACAGAAGGTCTCGCAGCATCTGTGGGAAGAAAGCAGAGGTAACACTGAGCAGAAATTATCTGATGAAGAGTCACTAGATTTGAGATGTTAACTCTGTCTTTGTTTCAGATCTCCAGTATCTGCTGTTCTATGTTTCATTGTTAAAAAATGTGGGCTATATAGAAATCTATGTGTTTAAATCAGAAAGAAAAATGAAAAGTTTGCTCCGTCAAATAACCAAGGAGCCCCTTCCTTCTTTCATACCTGTGTTATTGGGCCTTTTTTTTTGGCAATAGTAACAGTTCTGAAGATCAAAGTGAAGAAGTAAGTCCATTATAAGCATTAGACGAAAGTATAGAAACAAATCGAAGCCTGAAAAAATGAACAAAAAATAAACGTGAGGTGCCAATGAGCACACTTGACTCCAATTATTTTATTTCTATTTTATTCTTTATTTTATTTACAGTTTAGCTCATACTTCTCCCCAGGTTTTAAATCAGATAGCTTGCAATTGAACCATACTTAATAAGCCTGCATTTGCCAAATGTATCTTCAAATAATGTCTTTTAATCCAATATTGCTCTGTGAAATCAAAAGACAAACCTTTCCTGTGTTTTTATTGCTATAACATTAAGATAAAAGGCCAGCATCCTAGATTGTGTTATCAATGTACTTGCCAGGGCTGAGTACCTTTTGCGATACAGTAATATCAATTGATGTGGCATCAATTGAGTTTACCAAGTTGTAGTTTTCAAACTTGTTAATGTCAATAGTGAAACATGGACAAGCATTTAAATCAGGCTTCATCTGAAATTCACTAGCAACATGCCTCACTGTTATTGCTTGAATGTAGAGTTATACAGTCATAGAGTAATACAGCATGGAAACAGGCCCTTCAGCCCAAACTGGTCCATGCTGACCATGATGCCCACTCAGCTAGTTCCAATTGCCTGCATTTGGTCCATATCCCTCTAAACCCTTCCCATCTATATACCTATCCAAATGTTTTTAAAATGTTGCTATTTACCTGCCTCAACACTTTCTTTCGCAGCCCATTCCATACATGCACCACTCTTTGCATAAAGAAGTTGCCCATTAGGTCCTTCCTAAATCTTTCCTCTCTCATCTTAAACCTATGTCCTCCAGTTTTTAATTCGCCATCCTTGGGAAAAAGAAAATACATGCATTCATCCTATCTATGCCCCTCATGATTTTATACACCTCAATAAGGTCACCCCTCATTCTTTTAAATTCCAAGGAATAAAATCCAATCCTGGCCAACCTCTCCCTGTAAATCAGGCCTACTAGTTCTGACAATATTCTCTTTGCACTCTTTTTAGTCTTTCTAATAACAGGGTGACCAAACTCGTGCACAATGCTCCAAGTGTGGCCTCACCAATGACCTATACAACTGTAACATAACATTCCAACTCCTATACTCACTGCCTTGACTGATGGAGGCCAGTGTGCTAAATGCTTTCTTCACCAATCTGTCTACCTGTGATGCTGCTTTCAATGAATTATGGGCTTGTGCTCCTAAGTCCCTCTGTTCCACAACACTCCTCAGTACCTTACCATTTACTGTATAAGTCCTACATTGGTTTGACTTTCAAAATTGCAACACCTCACACTTATCTGTATTGAATTGCATTTGCCAATCCTCAGCCCACTTCTTCATCTGATCAAGATCCTTCTGTAATTTTTGATAACCTTCCCCATCATGAGCCTAATCTCTTAATTTTGTATCATTCACAAACTTACTAACTATTTCTTGTACATTCACATCCAGATCATTTATGTATATCACAAATAATAAAGGACTCAGCACCGACCCCTGTGGCACAGCAATATTCACAGGCCTCCAATCTGAGAAATAACCTTCAATCAGCACTCTCTGTTTCCATCGAGCCACTTTTGAATCCAATTAACTAGCTTTCCCTGGATCCCATGATGTCTAGCCTACCATACGGGACTATGTCAAAGGACTAAGTTCCATATAGGTAACATCCACTGCCCTACCCTCATCTAACCTCTTGGTTACCTCTTCAAAAAGCTCTAAAAGATTTGTCAGACATGACTTCCCATGCACAAATCTGTGCTGACTATCCCTAATCAGACCTTTAATGATTTCAATGCTTTGACATATCTGGTCTCAGCTTTTTTACTGGGAAGAAGGATACGTTCACTCAACTGATATTTCTCAATGTTTCTATTTCTCTAGTTAAAAATCATTTAACTGAGGTTATAGTCCAACAGGTTTATTTGGAAGTACAAGCTTTAAGTGCACGATTGAATGTATTGAAATTATGTTTGTTTTTCGGATTAGCATCAAAAGCAATGCATTGTGTTTTTGCAGTGTTTCTAACACAGTAAAATTTACATGTGTCTTCATGGATGTAATAAAAACCGAGAAACAGGGAAAGTAGAAGCAGAAGCAGACTATTTGACCCTTCAAACCTACTCCATAGTTCAATATTAACATGACTGATCATCCAGCCCTGTTCCCACTTTCTCTATGGAGAGAAAGTGAGGTCTGCAGATGCTGGAGATCAGAGCTGAAAATGTGTTGCTGGAAAAGCGCAGCAGGTCAGGCAGCATCCAGGGAACAGGAGAATCGACGTTTCGGGCAAAAGCCCTTCTTCAGGAATCCTGTTCCCTGGATGCTGCCTGATTTGCTGCGCTTTTCCAGCAACACATTTTCAGCCCCACTTTCTCTATACCCTTTGATCCCTTTAGCGCTAAGAACAATATTTGACTCTTACCTGAAAGTATTCCATGTTCGGTATCAAATGCTTTCTGTAACAGAGATAATGGACAAAGGGCAGAAGAAAAGTGAAGGGAGTCATCAAAAATATGAATATCCCTTGGGAAACAAAATGAACATTTTTATTAAGCTTTCTCTCTTGTACTCATTAGGAAGGTTATAATACTACCAACTCACTTTTATTTTTTCCTTTGAATTAGTATTCTTGCAAATTGTTCTGATGAGTGCAAATAATCTTTTGTGTGATTTTTTTAAAAGTGACATTGAAATAGTCTAAATCAGAACGCAATCAACAACCTGTATTTGTAAACCACTTTTAATGTAATGAAGCATCCCAACGTACTTCATGGGAGTTTCACCAAGTAGCATTTTAAGCTATTTAAGGAGATATTAAAAGTTGTATGGTAGTAAAGAACATGAATATTGTTGAGAAAAGATACATCTTTTACCTTCCCTCATCAGGACAACTCACAAGAATATCAATTCAAGGA
Organism: Chiloscyllium plagiosum; assembly: GCF_004010195.1. NCBI lineage: Eukaryota > Metazoa > Chordata > Chondrichthyes > Orectolobiformes > Hemiscylliidae > Chiloscyllium > Chiloscyllium plagiosum. The sequence continues at coordinate 23,448,153 of NC_057744.1, forward strand.
AAAAAACAATATTTTTACTGCACAAGAAGAGAGTTCTGATTAGTTGGCAAGTGGACTCTGATTGAAAGAGACATTGCCATGCAGAATGCACACATTAATTCTGAATTACAGTGAACTGCCAAGTTTTGTTTAAATATTAAACCAGATAGATCGACTCTGAATGGATAGACATATTAAGCTTGATGATTAAAGGCCTGGAGAAAGAGAAAGTTTTTAATACCATTATACATAAGTGTGGAAGTAGGCCACTTGGCCCTTTAAGTCTGTACTGTTGTTCAATGAGATCTTGGCTAGTCTGATATTCTTCAACTCCACATTCCTGCCTTGTCCATTGATTCCCTTACTGATTAAAAATCTCAAGTCTTAACTATACTTGACAGTTCAACCTCTACAGCTTCTGTGGTAAAAATTCCACATATTTATTCTATGTTGACAGAAGAAATTGCTCCTCATTGCTGTTTTAAATAAACAACCCCTATATTCTGAGATCATGCCTGATGGTCCTAGACTCTCCCACGTATGCAAACAACCTCTCCACTTCTACCTTATGAAGCTCCTTAAGAATCTTATGTTTCAATAAGGCCTCCTTTCATTCTTCTAAACCTCAATGAGTGCATGCCTAACCTACTCAACCTTTCCAAATAAGAAAATTCCTCTGTCCCCGAAATCAACATAATGGACCTTCTCTGGACTGCCTCTAATGCCAATGTGGTAAAAACAATGACTGCAGATGCTGGAAACCAGATCTGGATTAGTGGTGCTGGAAGAGCACAGCAGTTCAGGCAGCATCCAAGGAGCTTCGAAGCTCCTTGGATGCTGCCTGAACTGCTGTGCTCTTCCAGCACCACTAATCCAGATCTAATGCCAATGTGTCTTTCCTTCGATAAATGAATCATAACTGTTTACAATATTCGAGGTATGATCTGACTGGTGACTTGTGTATCTTTAGCAAGACCTCCTTATTTGTATACTCCATTCTCTAGGAGTGTCTTAAAGGAGGAAAACAATATAGAGAGATGGTGAGGTAGAGGGAGAAATCTGCAGAGATTGAGGCCCATATAGCTGAAGGCATGGCCACTGAAAGGTGAAGAATTTTTCATTGGAAACACATAAAGGGCCAGATTTAACAGGATATAGATATCTCAGAAGGTTGTAGATATGGTGGTGTTACAAGATAAGAAGAGGCAAGGCCATGGAGAGATTTGAAAAAAAATAAGAATTTTCAGATCATTTTTAAAATCAGAAGTCACTGGCTTCTTTGAAGAAGCAATGCCATGAGATAATTGCACCCTAAGTGTAGACAAGGTCTCGGCCTAAAGAAAGCACTTCTCATTACTGTGGTAAATAGTTGATCTGTACACAATTCTGCTGGAGGTGGGAATTGAAACAATAGCCTTCAGACCTAGTAGTGAGAATGCTACTAACTGAACCTGACGTGTAAGCAAAACATAATAATAATCTGTAAAAGTCTTGTGGGAGGGATGATTTTGAACACTAACCAAAGTGAGTCATGTGCTGTGCCTGACTGATAACTACATCAAGTGGTCCAATCAGTGTTGGTCATTTGGCTACATTTTCATACCACTTTACATTTCAAGCTGCTTGCCAATTCAGAGGCACAGAATCCCAAGTCAATGAAAGAGAGAGGAGACAGTCTCAGGAACAAACGCAATGGGTCAAGCAGTACATTCATCACCTTTAAGAACCTTGAAGCTTCATTAGTGTTCCTTCTAAGTTGAGAAAAATCACTTTTATCTCTGGAGGTCACACTCATTTTTGAACTATAAGTTAACACAGTAACAGCAGCAACATCTACTCCCCATCCTTGATTGTTCTGTAGCCTACAGCCAAGCAAGAAGGGGGCTGGGTAAGGTGGGGAGTGGGGGTGGGGGGGTGACGTGGTTTGGTGGGGGGGTGGGATTAGTGGGTGGCTGTGGGGACAATGTTCTTTTCCAGAACGACATTATTAAGTAAATTCAGTTCCAATAACAATCTGGCAGATTTAATGATTTTTTTTAGTTGTAACCATAGATTTATTGTTTTGTTTATTTTTCATTTTTTATTATTTGTTAATTTATTTTTTTATTTTATTTACTTTAGTTTCACAACTTGCCAGCGTGATTTGGAACTAAACAACTTCTGGATTTCATTTTCAGTAGATTGGGATGGCATTGTGGCTCAGTGGTTAGCACTACAGCCTCATAGTACCAGGATCTCAGGTTCAATTCCCGCCTCAGATAACTGTCTGGGTGGAGTTTGCATATTCTCCTTGGGTCTGTGTGGGTTTCCTCCTACAGTCTGAAGATGTGCAGGTCAGGTGAATTGGCCATGCTAAAATAGTGTTAGGTGCATTAGTCAGAGGGAAATGGGTCTGGGTGTTACTCTTTGCAGGATTGGGCTAAAGGGCCTGTTTCCACACTGAAGGAAATCTAATCAATGATGAGACATTAATGTGTCAAGGTTTGGATAATATTTAGTTTAGATCATCTCCTGGACAGACTTTGAGAGCCTGAAGGAGTTGGACAGTAATTTTTTGGAATACAGACTACTTTGACCTTAGGTTCTTTTATTTTTCCCCTCTCTCACAAAATGACCTATCTCAGGGAAGGAATGGTATTTTAGGGAGAGAAGGTGGGGTTTGGGCTGTTGGGAAAAGTGTTTAGTTGTGATCTTTCAAACAATATTGCCCGTGGGGCAGGCTTGATAGTCCAGTTGGTCTTTACTAGGTGTCAGTTCTGTATGTCTTTAAGGAAGAACTATGGATGTCCATGGGAGGTATTATTTAAGGATGGGGAAGTTTAAGTTCTTTAGTTGTTTTGCTTTTTGTAGCAATCAAAACTTAAACTGAAATAAAAGCAGGAAACCTTGAAAATGTTCGACACCTTTTTTTCAATATCCGTGACGAGAATGTCCAAGTTCATGTTTCCTAAGAAGACCCTTTACTAGAACTGGAAACTGGTGGATAGGTTGAAAAAATGTGGGTGATAATTGCATAATTGCATAATCATGCATACTGATCATGGAAAAGACACTAAAAACATGTGAAGAAGTCTTAAGTTACTTCTGCAAATCAAAGCAAAGGCAATGTGTGGACTGCAAATCACCATGGGAGCTCGGTAGGATCATGGGAGGACAGGCTCCATATGTCCTGGAACTTGGTGACAGAGCTATATCAGATGCAAGAGTGGAACCTGAGGGCTGCAGGAATGGGAGGCCATTCTCTTCCAGTGGCTGTGAAGGTGACAATGTGTGGAACTTCCAAGCGTATTGCTCCTTCCAGAAAACAATGGGTGACTAATGTGGGATCTCTCAGCTGTTCATCCACAAATGCTTCAGGACAGTGACTAACGCCATCTATGCAAGATCACATTGGATCGTTTTGATTCCCTAAGACGAGGGCAGTACTACAGTTGGAACAGTAGCACTTGGAAGTATACCTGGCTTCTCCCACATGCAGAATGCCATCGATGATACCGACAAGGCCTTATCACAATGCTGTGGAATTCATCAATCAAAAGCGGTTCCATTCCATTCATGCCTCGGTAATCTGTGAGCACCGTTACGACTTCCTGGAGATGGCTGTCCACTCTTCTGGCAGCTGCCAAGACTCCTACATTCTGGAGACCTCTCGGCAGTTTGCTGAGGACTCAGGAGCTTTACAAGACTAGTTATTGGGGTCAAGAAGCACCCAGTACAACCAGGGCTACTAACACTTGCTCAAACCCATGAATAACATTGAGCATAGATATAATTCCACTCATACTTTGACCAAGGCTATGTTGGAGCAGGCAGAGGAGCTGCTGAAGATGTGGTTCTGTTGCTTGGACTAGTCTGTGTGGGGCAAGGGGGAATCCACAATCTATTCGAGACAGAGTGTGCTGCATCATCCAGGCACATTGTGCTCTGCACAATTGGAAAAGGTGTTATGCTAGATACTGAGGAACTGGGGAAACAGAAGCAGCTATCTAAGGAGGACATGGGGGTGTTGGGGAGGGGGAGGTCATGTCTCCTTGTGAGTGACAGATATCAGCTGTACAGGGCACTACAATCCAGGCAGGACCTGATCGGAACCCAGTCCAGAAGATGAGAACTGGATTTGACAATCATGGGCTGTGAAATAGTTGTTGGTCATTATCCAGCATTTCTTTTGCATTGTTGGGGTGAACAGCGATGTCTATTTGTTTACTTTGTGTTCACTTTTGCTGGCAGTCAGTAAGGCTGATGTTTGGAATTGTCTGATTACTTCCTTGTATGAGATGTTCCCTATTGGTCAAAGTCAATGTAGCTCTAAAGTGGGCATTGAGGACAGAGAGCGTATTTAGACAGGTGTGACTAAGGACATGAAAACTGTGTAGCTTGGAGGTTAAGCAGCAATTGGGGAGAGAGAAGAGAATTCTATGTGTCAGGGACTATCAGCCACGTCAACTATGTGCCATGAGCATTGTGGTGTTGTGGCTGCTGTGCCATTAAATTGCCAAAGAAGCTAATGCCAGACTGCTGATGCTTGTCTGAGTAACTTTTTTTAAAAATAGCTGAGACATCAGGGCTGTTGGGGATATCTGCTGAGTGACAAGGTTTCCCAGGAACAGCAGATGATAGAATGGGGCTAGAATTGAGTGAGAGAGGTGCATTGCAGCTGGGGTAAGTAGATAATGAGGTGAGTTTGGTAAGACGTAGCAATAAAGTTGATAGGCCGTGTGGGGAGAAAGCCACTGTCAAATTAAACAAAACTGACACTGAGTGATAGAGTCATACAACAAGGAAACAGACCTTTCAGTCCAACCCATCCACCGATCAGGTCTCCTAAACTGACTTTGTTCCATTTGCCTGCATTAGGCCCATGTCTCTCTAAACCTTTCCTGTTCATGTACCTGTCTAAATGTCTTTTAAATGTTGTAATTGTACTTGTCCTCTGGAAGTTCATTCCATATACACACCACTCTCTGTGTAAAGAAATTTCTCCTCAGTTCCCCTTTAATGAGAAGTGGCAGATGGAGTTTAATTCAGATAAATGCGAGGTGCTGCATTTTGGGAAAGCAAATCTTAGCAGGACTTATACACTTAATGTAAGGTCCTAGAGAGTGTTGCTGAACAAAGAGATCTTGGAGTGTAGGTTCATAGCTCCTTGAAAGTGGAGTCGCAGGTAGGATAGTGAAGAAGGTGTTTGGTATGCTTTCCTTTATTGGTCAGAGTATTGAGTACAGGAGTTGGGAGGTCATGTTGTGGCTGTACAGGACATTGATTAGGCCACTGTTGAAATATTGCGTGCAATTCAGGTCTCCTTCCTATCGGAAAGATGTTGTGAAACTTGAAAGGGTTCAGAAAAGATT
>NC_057744.1:23453505-23485159 GCF_004010195.1 Chiloscyllium plagiosum
CAGAACTAGAGGGCATAGGTTTAGGGTGAGAGGGGAAAGATATAAAAGAGACCTAAGGGGCAACTTTTTCACGTACAGGATGGTACGTGTATGAAATGAGCTGCCAGAGGATGTGGTGGAGGCTGGTACAATTGCACCATTTAAGAGGCATTTGGATGGGTATATGAATAGGAAGGGTTTGGAGGGATATGGGCCGGGTGCTGGCAGGTGGGACTAGATTGGGTTGGGATATCTGGTCGGCATGGACAGGTTGGACCGAAGGATCTGTTTCCATGCTGTACATCTCTATGACTCTATGACTCTCTAAATCTTCTCTCTCTCACCTTAAACCTATGCCCTCCAGTTTTGGGACTCCCCTACCCTGGAGAAAAGACCTTGGCTCTTCTCTTTACCTATGTCGCTTGTGATTTTGTAAACCTCTGTAAGGTCATCCCTGAGCTTGCTACATTCCAGGGAACAAAGTCCCAGCCTACCAAGCCTCCCCTTATAACTCAAACCCTTTAGACTCAGTAACATTCTTGTAAATCTTTTCTGCACCATTTCCAGTTTAATAACATCTTTCTTATATAAGGGTGACCAGAATTATACACAGTACTCCAAAAGTGGCCACACCAATGTCTTGTATAGCTATAGGAGAAAGTGAGGACTGCAAATGCTGAGATCAGAGTCAAAACGTGTGGTGCTGGAAAAGCACAGCAAGTCAGACAGCATCCGAGGAGCAGGAGAGTCGACATTTCAAGCATATCCTCTTAACATGACGTCTCAAGTCCTATACTCAATGCTCTGACCAACGATGGCAAGTTTGCCAAATGCCTTTCTTCACCACCCTATCTACCTATAACACCACTTTCAAGGAATTATGTACCTGAACCCCTAGGTTTTTGTAATCAATAACACTCCCCCGGTCCTAAAACTGTTAGATTCACCCCAGTAAAATAGCTTTAAAATGGAAAAAGAAACAGAGAATAGAATTGAGAGGGGTTGAGTTTTGAGATTATTGAAACCAGTCAGTGTTCAAATCAAAGGATTACCAAATGCTGAGGAGAATATTAAGATCTTGCCCAAGAAGCCTACATTAAGTATGGTTCAATTCAAAGCACACGGATGATGACATCAGAGTTGGAGTACAAAGTGTCAGTTGTTATGGTGAGTCTCAGGGAGTTCAGAACAGGACAGAGCTGTTTGCCAAGTCTCCCTAGTCTGGAGTTGATGTCCCCCATGCTGGGATCATTACACTATGAACCACAAATGGATTATACTCAATTGTATGTTTAAATCACTGCATGATCACAGAAAACATATGGCACGTTATTGCTCAAGCTTTATAACGTCATCTGAGTAGGACAACAATTTATCATTAACAAGATCTTAATTGGTCCAATAAAAATACATTTTTAGTGATTTCCTTTATTTTATGATGAAGATGTGATATTGACTGCATCTCTGAGGTTATTTCTGGTCTTGCTCACTAGTTCAGTCACATCTGCTTTTTGATTAAATTAACAAAGGGAAATATATTTCCAATTTTGCTTTCTCTGTCTTTACAGTTCAATTCTTGTATTTCCAATAAAATTCATTTTAAACAGACAGCAATTTCAACCTCGCCTTTAGAACTAATGGAAATGGCACACAGACAAGACTTCCTGCCATGTCGTTCTACTACATTAGCAACAAAACCTTCCACTTAAACACTTAAATGAATATATCAAGAAACTAATTCACCATTTGTGATCCCACAATTTAAGTAGAAGCCTCTTTAATTTTCTCCATATTTTGCTTCATTTCCAATTTGAGCACACATTAGTTTGCTCTGTGAAACAGCAGCCTGAAATTACAACACTTAAGTCCTTTCATTTTCCTTGTAATTAAATAATTGAAATTCTTGTCAGTGCCCGCACTTTAAAGCTGTAGGAATATTGTGCCTGATGATAAAACAAATTGCCTCTTTTTTTTGAGACAAGACGAGATTTTTTTTCTTTCAATGGATGTCAGAAATGGATCAACACTTTACTCATCTGATTCTCAAAGATTTCCAGCAGTCATTAACTGGAGAAATGATGGAAGACATCTTTTGCTGCTCCTCTGATGTGATTGCTTTGCCTAATGTTTTGCAGAAATAGAACAAATACTTGTGTTCCATTTTCTCCCATCCCAGCACCATCCATTAACACTGCTGCTTTCACATTTTCCATTATCTGTCTCTAAAAGACTCACCTTATACCATTTTTATTTTCGCTTTTCTTTAGCACCACTATAACTTAACTTGATTGAATTTAGCTTGCTTTTTATATATATATATGATGCTTGTTGCCATAACAATGTGAAAACCATTCCTGAAAGCTGATTTCCATTTTCTCTAAGGTGAGTAAATCATTTATTGGTAATCTGTGCAGACCTTTGAGACTCACTCCAGCTCTGTGGAAAAAATGTAGAGGAAGGCAAGTGGTTTGTTGTGACCTATTCAAAGTTCAAGCTGTTCTGATGATATTGTAAAATAAAACATTGAAATATTGTTGAACATAGTGACAAATACTGCATAAGAGACTACTATTGTCCTTGACATTCATTAATGTAAATCTAACTTAAGACAATGAACTGTTTTAAACGAGCAAACAATTTATACTGTTGCATTTAGTTGGTCTTGAGTTTTGTAGTAATTATTATTCCGAAATGATAGATTAGTTTTTTTGGTAGTACAGAACTTTAATGTTACTGAAAAAGGACTCATTATTTTGTCTTGCACTCATCCCGCCATTCACAAGAATATGTCATTGTGTCTTAATACATACAGTTACCAGTATATGTAAGAGTGAGCCTGAGTGACACATTTAAAGTGGTTATCAGTGCAATTCTCAGCACACTCGGGATTACTTAGCAAATGTTATTCAGTTGTGGTAACTAATGTTGGAAACAGGACTTTGAGTTTTACAAACACAGGCTGATTGGTCATGCTCACTACCCTGCCTATTGCAAACAGCTGAAGCAATATACTTTTTGATATGATCCACCACTACTTGGAAGATTCTACATTCTATGCAGACAGAAGGAACATTTACAATCAATGTACCTTTTTGACTAGATGATTGCCACTCTCTGTTTCATTCCTCAGGGTAATGCTTTGAAAGATCAGAGGCATTCAACCAGATTTTAATTTAAACAAAATTGACAATCAATTATCAGTCATCACTGAACTGGTACATTTTCTACAGTATTGCCTCTATCACCCAGACTCCATTTGCCAACCAGTTAGCATTCTCTTCTCGCGCAATATGAACTGTTATTCAGCTTTACATTGACATTCTTGAAACTATCCTGATGAATTCGAGATTTAAAAAAGCTTCAATAAAATATGTCTCTTCTGAGCAAAATTAAAGAAAAAGAAAACAGATGTACCATCATTCACTAACACTGGACATTTCAAAGCAATTTATAATCAATGAAGTATTATTTAAAATATACTTGATTTTTGTAATGTAGGAAATTGAACAGCTATTTTGTGCACAGTACATTCCCAAAAAAAGATCATGAATTTCTTTTTGTGATATTGATTGAAGGTTAAACATTGGTCAGGACATCTGGGGATAACTTCTCTGCTTCTCTTCTAAATTATACTTTAGGATCTTTTACATCTACCAGAGAGTGTAGGCAGGGAATCTTGGTTTAATATCTCATCTGAAAATGACAGTTTCAACACTTCAGCATTATTTCAGTACTGCACTGCAACATTAGCCTAGATTGTTGTGCTCCATTTCCGGCAAGGACATGAACCCAAAAACTGCTGACTCAGAGGTGAGGGCACTACCAACTAAAACGTGGTGATGCCCAAGAGTATTAAAAAAAAGCTGTGGATGATGGAGATTTGAAACAGAAACAGAAATTGCTCAAGAAACTCAGCAGATCTGACATTATTTGTTGGGAAGAAAGCAGAGTTAACATTTCAAGCCTGGTGACTCTTTGTCAGATATGCTGGCAGCTGAAAAGACTGCTATTTATTCTGGACACAAAGTTGGGGTGTGTGTGGAGAAATGAATAGATAGGTGGGAATGGAACTTCGTGTGTGAGAGAGAGAGAGAGAGATGAAGAGAGTGGATAAACAAGGAGTATATGGATAGCAGACCAGGATAGAAAAAAAGCTGAATAAGTGATAATAAGAGTTAGGACTGGAGAAAATGGGTGAGCTGTACTAAATACAGCCCATATAATGTAATAAAATTGTCTTAATTAAGAGGGACTATGCTAAAAGCAACTTGTGTCATGGTAGGGATTGGGTATGGGATGGGTAAAAACCATGCAATGATGGAATACGGCTCTTTGTTGAACTCAATGTTGAGTCCTAGAGGCTGCAAGGTCCCCCAGTAGAAAATAAGATGCTGTTCTTTGAGTTTGCGCTGAGGCTTGCTGGACATTGCAACAGGCTTGTGACAGAAATGTTAATGTCGGAACATGGTGGTGTGTTGAAGTGGCAGGCAACTGGAGCTCAGGGTCATTTTTGCAGGCAGATGCACAAAGATGTGTTTGTTAATTAAACGTAAAAATTAGGACTGTTAGAAGGCATTGATTATCATCCACATATTCTGTGAGCTTTTGTTTCTTAATAGTTCTTTTTTGGTGCGTGTACAACCATCTTTTCCTTATAAGTTGTTTGACATAAATGTTCCCTCAAAGTTTCATGCTGACACTGCCACATATCAATTATGCACAGTGCAGTAAACAGGCTGTGGACAGAGAAATATTGGGAGGATTATAAATTGTCAGTGCCTTCCACCATTTTGTGCCACTGGTTAAAAGTTAAAGTAGATGTTCTGCTTGTTTTCAGCCTGCATGCTTGTTTTTGCAAATGCAATACAATCCTTGAGCTTATTTTAAGTAGGTATGCAAGAGCAATCCTAATAATGACAAGATTTGTGGAAACAGATTATTTAATTTGTAAAATAAATTGGCTAAAAGTATCTATTACACTTAGTATATTAATATACGGTCTTTTATGTAGAAGAATGTTGTCACCATTCCACATTGTTTTAAATGAGTCAAAGGGTTTAGATATTTTTAATCAATCTGTAATAGAGTCCTGTTATGACTCACATATGGAGCAGAGGGGACTTGAACCTTGTTCATAAGGATTTGTTTGATTTACAGTGGTACAGAAACAACCACTTGTGAACCTTAACAAGATATAGTTTATTGCATAATAGCAATAAAGCACTAGTTACATTAGCTGGCTACATGTTGCAACTAAGGCTATTGAATCCTATGGATTGCAAATCTATCCACATTTAACAATGTACATTAATTTTAAAAGTTAAAAAATCCATGTCACTGACAGCCACATTTTCAATGTTTGTTCATATTGCGTAAAGGACTCACTGAGAATGAGAATACATAACATTCATCCTTTTATCTGATTATCACTTTAATTACAGAAAATTTGCACCTCTATTTGTGTATCCTGCACTTGATCTCTTTGCACTTCAGAATGTTGGGAGTTATTAATACCTAGGCTGACAACAATGACAAATGGCAACATTTCTATATTATTCAAGTTAGGAATTATATAGTGATATTTATGAGTCGGTATTGACGTTTGTAGAAAACAATACATATTGATAAAGATAGATCAGAATTGCAGTTTGCTGTTAGCTGATTTTAAGAAGATCTAAACAGTATCAATAGAAGTGCAGCTAAATTAAAATGGCAGTGATTTGCTCTGCTTTTAATTTGATGGTTTATCTCAGAAATATTCGAAACAGCAGTACAACAATAATTTGCATTTATTTAGCACTTTAAAAATACCATCGCAAGGCACTTCTCTGGAGTGTTAGCAAACAAAGTTTGGGACTGAGCCATATAGGAAAACACAAATGACTGAAAGTTTGTTCAAGAGGTAGGTTTCAAAGAACATATTGAAGGAGTGAGGTAGACGTCAATCTAGATTATCACAGGAATAATGTAGTTCAGGAAATTTGAAATTCTGAAGAACACTTGCTTGTAAACTTCATATTTATTGTTCATAAGTAATTTTGATAATACAATCATATTTGGGAGATTGTGTCATTATGATTGTCACTAGACATTACAATCCAATATATCAGGTTCATGTTCTGCGTTGGAATGGCATTATGGCAGATGGAGAAAATTGAATTCAATAAAATTCTGCGATTGTAAAACAGCTTGTTTAATGATGACAGTGCAATTGCTATAAAACCCACCTGGGTCAATAATGTCCTTTAAGCAAGGACATATACCATCCTTACCTAGACTGGCCTATGTGCGACTCCAGACCCTCAGCAATGTGGTTGATGCTTGACTGCTTTCTGGGCACTTTAGGGATCTTATGATTCTAAGTACTGCAGATGCTGGAAATCTGAAATACAAATAGAAAACACTGGGAATATTCAACATGGCAGCAACTGTGCAGAGTAAAACAGTTAACATTTTAAGTCATGATCTTGCATTGTTACAAATGAAAGATTAAAGCAATTACTTAAATGTTGGACAGCATGGATTCAAAAATGACCTTAAATGGGAGCATCTTTAAGAAACTTGAAATATTAATTCAGTTTCTTTCTCCAAAGATGCTGCCTGACATGCTGAATATTCCCCTCTGTCTCTCTCCAGTCTCCTTTAGCCTCATTGTTGTGCTCAGCTAACTCCAAACTCCTGAGGACATTTGATTTTAATCATGTGAACATAGGAACAGGAATGGCCATTTGGCTCATCAAATCTACATTGCCAATTAGTTGGTAGTGGTACCTTCAGCTGAGCTTTGGAACTCTCTCTCCCTCACCTCATTACATCTCTACCTTGCTTTCATTCTTTAAAACACTCCTTAAAACCTTCCTCTGTATTCACATTTTGGTCAGCTGACTTAATATGCTTCCTTCTGTGACTCTGTTTCATATTCTGTTTTATAATACACCTGTGAAGTGTGTTGGGTTGTATATTAAAGCTGCTATAGAATTTAGTGTCGTTGTTGAAGTGGAATACTTCAGCGTTGGCTGGTTGGGCTCATGTATGAGAGGTAAAAGAGAAAGGTGGTTTCAATGCTATGGAAAATTGTATTTAGCACTGATATTTGGACCAATCTTTATCTTTTCGTTGCACTGCAAATGCCTCTTTGTGTAGACATGTTATTTCAAACCAAAGTAGGAAAGAAAGTAAAATGGGAATAAAAAAATTTCAATCAGGAAATGCGCATAAATAATCAGACATTTCTATAATTTCCAAGTTAAACAATCTTCATTTTTGCATCCAATTAAATGTTAAATAGGTAAGAATAAACTACCCTTCGATTGCCTCTGCACTTGATCAGTTCACTCTTACTATTCAATTTTACATGTAGAGAGTAGTAAAAATGAGCATATTTTTTATAATTTATATTTTAATTTATTCAAGGTTAATCACAACTATCTACACTTTGAGTTCTGTTTACATGATATAAATGGTCACTGTTGACTATAACTTCAATTTATGTGGCTTAAATTATTTGTTTATGTAGCATATTATTGAGAGATTGCAGCTTACGCATTTCAGGAGTACAGGGAATCATGAAAAGTTTCCACAGTTCTTGAAAAATGATAAATGTGTTTCCTTATAGGGATGTATATCCACAGACTGAGAATACATCTTGCATCAACAATTCTTCTTGTTTTGTTGTTGTGTGCAATACGTTGGAATGCATTTTCACATGGTACTTAAGTGCAAAGAAAATGCAACAGCGTTTGAAGATCAGTCAGCAAAAAGATCTTTGTCATTTTATTATTCTTAATGATTAAAAAAAAACTTAAGAGATGCTAGAGTCAAAATCCATTGCAAGTGAGGGAGTAAATTGACAGCTTGGCATCTCAGCTTCTATCTTGGGTGGCAAGGGGGAATGTGTTCCCAGTGTGGAAAGTGAGCAGTATAATCCATGGGGAAATCTGTCGGCTTCTGTTCGACAAGATGATACATTGTAAGACTCAGCAGTACATGGCCTCTGTTGGCCCAATGCATTTAATCAGACCATTGGCTGTTTCAAAAATTAGTCTGTATGTGAGATTAGGTTTTTGCTTGATGATTGTAAACTATCTCGTTCTCAGTTTTACTGATTTATCTTTTTATTGCACTTCTCTTCTATTTGGTTATATTTAGATGTCTTCACATGTTGAAATGAGGAAGGTAATTTTAATCTAACCCAATATTGGAATAAGGATCAGAATGTGTTCAGTATTGGTTTTGCGTTAGTGAGGTTAATGAACTGGGTGAGGTGTGAAAACTAGCATCCTGTGTAATCCCATGAGAGTCCAAGCCAGCAAATTAAGTTAAAATTATCCCCAACACTCTTTATAGACAATAAAAGCTATTCTGTGACATTCTGACCCCTCATCTGTCACTGTGCGTAACTGTGTTCTTTTTGTGCTTGGATAGACCTTGTCCTTTTTGTGCAATGAAAAGCATGTTATCACATGTCTGGGTAGTGATTTTGAGTGATAATGTTATAACCTTGAATATCTGTGTATGAGTTTTGATATTGAATGTAATGCTGACAGTTACAGTTAGAATCACGAACACTTGAACTTACACCTCTTTCTTCCTTAATTTATAGGTAATTTTTTTTATCATTCGTTCAATAAAAATATTTCTGGCAAGACAATTATTTATTGCTATCTTTAAGATGATGCGAGGTGCCTTCTTGAATATTTTCTGACCCAGGAGGAGGAACAAGATTGAGTGTTTGAGTGACGTTTACAACTCCTCAGATACTGAAGTCATCTCTGGACATATGTACCAAGATCTGGACAACATTTAGGCTTGGGCTGATAACAAAAATCAAACTCACTACACAAATGCCAGCCAATTACCTTTTTAAATAAGAGAGAATCTAACCATCTATCCTTGACATTCAGTGCCTTACCAATGCTGAAACTGCTACCATCTGCCCAGGGGATTACCATTGACCAAAAGGTTAACTGGCCCAGACTTATAAAAAGAGTGGTCAGAATTGTAGTTCTGAGGCTAGGAATTCAGTAATTCATCTCCAGACGCTCCAAAACCTGTCCATCATCTGCAATGCACAAGTAGAGTATGGTGGGATAATTTTTATCGCCTGGATGGGTGCAGCTCCAACACAAAAGAAGCTCATTCATTATACTGGGTGAAGCAGTATGTTTGATTTGCACCCGATCACCACCTTAAACATTGACTTCCTCCACCCTGGAACACAATGGCAGGAGTGTGATCATCTACAAACATACTGCAGCAGCTCACCAAGGCTCCTTCAACAGCATTTTCTAAATCTGCAATCTCCACCACCTTGGGGCGGCATGGTAACTCAGTGGTTAGCCCTACTGCCTTACAGTGTCAGGGACCCGGGTTCAATTCCAGCCTCGGGCAACTGTCTCTGTGGAGTTTGCACATGCACCCCATTTCTACATGGTGTTCCTCCCACAATCCAAAAAATGTGCAGGTCAGGTGAATTGGTCATGCTAAATTGCCTATAGTGTTAAGTGCATTTGTCACGGGCAAATATAGGCTGGGGGAATGGGTCTGGGTGGGTTACTCTTCAGAGGGTTGGTGTGGACTTGTTGGGCTGAATGGCCTGTTTTTTTTGCTGTAAGGAATATGATCTAGAAGAACCAGGTTAGCTGACATTTGGGAAAACTTATGAAATTTCCCTTTCAAGTCATCCATGTCATCCTGACTTGGAAGTAGATCACCATTTCTTCACTGGCACTGAGTCAAAATTCTGCAATTCCCTCTGTCACAGCAGTAGTTCTACTGTGTTAGACTTCAGCTCACCACCATCTTCTCGAGGGCAGGTAGCAATGACAATAAATGTTGCCCCAGCCAATGATGCACACATTTCAGAAACCAGTAAAATAAAGACTTTCATATTCCCTTAAGATTTGTTGTCAGCATTCTCCTTTTTTAAATGCAAAGTGAGTTATTTTAGGAAAATTGTTCTAAGTACTAAGTGAATATATTGCACATTCTTTGGCAGAAACTAAATTGGAAGATTTCATCCCAGCAGCATAGACTGCAACATCATAGAGATGAGACAATTTCCACAGGCCATGTAGTAAAAAAGTGAGAGTTCAAAAGTTGAAAAGCCAAAAGACCTGAATTCTTTTGGTATTGACTTCTTAGAGTTTTAGAAGAATATCAATTGGTGACATTTGACTGGAATATGTATGCAACATCCTAAAATAGGTATGGTCATTTCAGGTATATGAGCTTATTACTGCAACTATTCCTGTATTTATTATGACCTTGTGTGTGAATGTCTTGTTGGTATTGACTTTATGCAGCCATTATTACATTATATGGCATCCTGCTGTAGGAGTACAACTGTCAGAGGACAAAACACTGTGATATCACCGACATCCAAATTCAGATGCCATGTGAATATGATAGGAAAGATGGCAGTAATTTTTACATCAAAATATCTGGTTGTTATCAGCATACTTTAGTTTAGCTTTTATATTTCAAAATGAAAGTTACATAAGGCCTATGAGGCATGAATAATGTAAATTTAAATGCATATTAAAGTTCATACTACTTAAACTAAAACCAGTGCAAGAAATCAATTGAAACACTGACATGGGCATTGTTGGGTCTCTTTGTACAAATGAATTAAAGCAGTATTATCTTTTCCAATCCACTGCATCATTTCCTTCATCAGTATATAGGTACAAAAAGGCAGCTGGTGGGGTTCCTATTGATTCACTCACACTATCACTGTAGTTGAGCAGAAGGGGTGCTTATGGGTCAGTAATGATGCAGTGAATGGCATGATGGTCTTACAGAGCTAATACAGACTCAGCTTAGAGGAAACACTGCCAGCCAGCAATGCCTAAATATTTCCCTGACTTGTATATTCAAGTAGCGGGTCTCTGATGCACAAAGCTTCCTGCTGTGGGGATCAAACCCTAGTGATGGGAAAGCCTTATGGAAGTCAAACGCCCAGCATTCTCCCTTGCTCTCCCGCTACCCCTTTATTTGTAGCTAATTCTACAGATGACACATGACAGGTTTTGAACAAGAAGACTGTGAAGTAGCTATCTGAAATTAAAATATCAAGTATGAGGAAGAATCCCATGAACCAAGACTATATTTTTTAAACTTTATTAAAAAGTGTACTGTGGATTACAAGAAAAGATCATACTTTGAAGATATAAATTGAAAATAAGCTTCTCTTATCCAACTTGAAAGTAACGAGTCATTTCATAAACATAACAAACGCATAAGGACATAAATGACATCTTTGTAAATATATTAGTAACTGATATTCACTATAAGCTAAAAGAAAATGTGAAGTTAATATTTGTCCTTCATTCATTTTCAATTTTACTTCTATGAGAAAATGAGGATTGACTGCATGTTAATTTAAGAAAAATAGAATTTGGGCTATCATGTTAAATCATTACTATGATAAATGCCAATGCATTAACTGCATGTAACTTCCTAGAAAAGTTATTACAATACAATATCATAATCACCTTCCCATCATCATTAACAAATGGGAAAAAATGTAACTGATAAACACAGGTACTGCCAGAATTTCACAATAATCTTCTTACTTTACGTTGCCAGTTTGACTGCATGAACAAAATGATTAAACAATGGAGGAAGGAAGAGTGTACTTGGTACTTCTGGTAACTTGTCAGCCTCAGGATCGATTTTCCAGCCTTCTCCAGCGTGATTATTATTCGTGAGACCCTTTGGAAATGTCATGAGAGAACATGTAGCAAACTTTTAAGTTCCCTGCCTGCCCTCAATTTACTAATGCTTGGTGTACAGTGTATTTGCATAATTCTATGCAGCACAATCAAAATATTGCAATGAAGTCTCAATAAATTTCTATACTTTTGATAACTTTCTCTTAACAAGTTAATGTATGACCTCTCCAATATAATTCAACTCTACCCACAATGTATGTGATCAAACACAAATATCTTCAATTCACCTTTCCATGCTGGTTGAGCTAATTCCTCCAAGCAAATGCTTCTGAAATGATAATAGTAATTTTTGGAATGTTGGGTATCTAAATCTTTGATGGAGCTTCTTAGTCCATTGCTTATTATTAGTTTATTATCCATTATTATTTCCTCAGATTCAGTCTCTAAAGATCCTGTATTCACTTTGGCCTCTTTCTTCTTTAATATAAATTTAAAGAAGCTCTTATTATCATTTTTTATATTTCTTGCTAATTTACCTTCAAAGTTTCTTTTCTCCCTCTCTATTGGTAATAATAACTGACATTGAATGAATTTAGGATTGATATCTATCTTCATCACCTGGATGTTAAGCATTGCCGTAGCAGATCACAGATAAGTCAATCTCACCTTTATGGAACATGCTGAATTTTTCTTCAACAATTTCAAAGGAAAAATCTGTTACCAGCAGATTCAGCTCAGCAGTGTGCGGTATTCTATCATCATATCAACTGGTCCAGATTGTTCTGTAAAGAAATGAAAGTGAGTCTCAGAGGTATGCATCAAAACCTTAATAATTACTTCAGCCAATATTACAGGTTTATAGTAAGAAATAATATGCATTGATGTGGGACCTCTCACATAACTCAAAGTGTTTCACAGCCAATGAAATTCTTTTGAATTGTAGTCACTGTTTTATTAAGCATGGGGTTCACAGCCCAGAACATTAGCCTGCGGTTTTGGATTGCTATTCCAGTGACACTAACAGTACTCCACCACCTCCCCGAATGATTGGGTGAACTAGCAATCTTAGTGGCCTTTCATGGCGTTATTAAGTAATTCTTCCCCATTCAGAAATGGATGATCTGCTCCTTAGTTATAAAAGTTACAATGGTGGAACATCCCTTATTCTACTGAAATTAATATGTTGTAATTGTTATTTTCCCAAGTCTTTCCATGTGCTGTCAACAAAGTCTGATAAATTTTCTGTAAAATTGCACTTGCTTCAATAGTATCTCTTGCACTAAAGTATAAGCGACTTAAACATCCCACCATTTGATTATAGAGTGGAATGAACAATTTTAATAATTTCTTTATTAGGACAGGGTTCAAGTGGAAAGATTATTTATATATATATATATATATATATATATGTATTGCAACTGCAAGAAACTGTCACAAAAAAGTAATTTAGCAGGAATTTAGCGTGATCTTTTTTATAATTATTGGGAAAATGTGTTAAACAAACTTGATTTCAGATTAAGAGACCTTAAGAAAAAGCAGCATCTCCTTGCATCATCAAAATGGGGAAACCAGGGCTTTCTCTGCACTGAAACACAATTCAAGATTCATTGACTGAAAAGAAATTTATTTAACTCATTGAGGCCAATTGCATCCTGCCCAGAGTCCCTTAACAATGGGACATTCAATTAAAGTGAACAGCTAGAAAGGAGGCCTGAGTATAGCAGGTGCAGGTGGTCTTGCGTTGTACTTACTCCTTGGCGCCATTTTGTAAAGGCAAGGGCTGAACCATTACTGGCTTGCAGCAGCTGATAAAATTCTCTGGAGAGCCAGCTTTCTATTAATTGCTTCAGAAAGCAACTAACTCTTTTATTTGCCAGCTAACATCTCCAGGTGAGTTAGTTCATCAGAAACTCTATAAAGAGCAGACGGCCACAGAATAGAGATTGAAGGGTTTTATTGATCATGCGTGTGACTGCCGTATCTTTGAATAAGAGGATTTGTCAGCAAATGGTCGGATATTCTTTTCCCCTGAACCATTCCAGTGATGGATGAAAGAGGAGTGCTTAATGTGAAACATTGCTGTTACTAACTAGAACCTGACACAGAACAACGGGAGTGAATTGTGTAGAGATATGCAACACGTACAAATATATATTGACAAAAACTAAAAATTGACAATGACGGTAATCTGTTGTAAAATCAGAAAACTCTTTAAATCCACATTTGGCATCTAATCATTATACTATTGCTTTGTGCTGTGTCGACATAATGTTCCAATTAAAGCTCATACCCCGAATTAAATATGTAAAGAGCATTTGTGCATTTTCATTATTTTTGTAGAATTATTCATTATAAGCACATTTACAATAATGTGGACTTTAGGTTTGGTTGGAGGTAAAATTTCCACTTGGATTCAATTGTTGTCTTTGGTACAAATTACTCCCAAAATTGCATTTGTTTTATTGGAATTTTTTTCCAAAATTTCCACTGAAACTTGTTTGTATGTTGTCAAACAATAAGTCTGCCATGAGCAAGCATATTAGACAGTGTTTAAAAACAATTTCTCTTAAATAAAAACAAAGAACCGTGGATGCTGTAAATCAGAAACAAAAACATAGATAGCTGGAAAAGCACAGCAGGTCTGGCAGCATCTGTGGAGAGAAATCAGAGTTAATGTTTCAGGTCTAGTGACCCTTGCTCAGAACTGGGTTACAAATTGATGAACAGCTAAAAATTGGTTTGTCGCTAAAGATAAGCATTTATTATTACGGGATAGGATCTGATAGGTATCACACTTGATGGTTGATGAGAGGCCTGTGTCACTACTTTTCTGGAAAATCCAGGACTTAACAGTGCAGTGGTGAGATTTCCCTGTGATCATACAAACATAGAATGATAGAGTGCTAAAGAGGCCCTTCGCCTCATCAAGTCTGTACCATCAAAGGACCTCCAAAAATGGAAGTCCCATCTCTCAAGAGGCCAATCAGTGGCTGGGAACTCTTCATTGTTTACATTTAGGTGATGCACACAGACTTAAAACTGAGGATCACTAAGGGCTCAGACCACAGTTAAGTGATGGTGGGATGGTGATTGCAGGATGGAGATCATAAGGGAAGAAACAAAGAAGGTCAGAAACAAGGGAAAGGGCAAGTAGATTTTCAGTGGATCTCTTGATTAGGAGCTGAGTGTTGAAGCTTTGAGAGCTATTTCCTCTATGATTGATGATCTCTTTCTGGCTCAATAAGTCAAGAGATCTCAGATCTTGTGGTCACCTTACTGCAGTTTTGAAGTTTCACTTCATTTCAGTCGTAGTTGTACTAGTACATACTTCTGTTCAAATGTCCCAGGAGTTTCCAGTTCCCAGCGTACTCTGAGGAATTACTTCACCATAACTGTAGCAATGTTGCCATAGCAGCATGCCGTTGGTTGCATTCCTTCTCCTTTACTGCTGGACTACTTTCCTTTTCCCTTACCTTCTTTTCAAAAGAATGGGTGCTCCTCAAAAAAGATAGCTGTGTTTTCAGGAACAGTGCCATCTGAATCCAATGGTATAGGAAGACTCAAAGTCTCAACTGTAAAGAAATGAATGACGTGAGTGGTAGATTCCTTCTCTGTGAATATACACTGGAAGAGCACCCAAAGTCCAAAATGTTCTTTGTGGCTGGTGGCCATCTCTTTGGTAGCTTTTCTCTTGCCAATTCAGAGATTTTTTTGAGGGAAATTAACCTGGTAAGGGTAGGGCTGCAGTGTTTATAGTGGAAGGTGATCCCTGGAACACCGAGTTAAGGCCAATCTTCAGTTTCTGCTAACCAAGGAACATTCAAAGCTATATGACAGCTACACTTAATAAAGAATCATAATGATAAGGAATGACCTCCAAGATCTCTGAAATCTCCATTTCATTGTGTCAAAATGTAGCTTGCGTATAATCCTTCATTCTGATCTTAGTCCTGCCTGAGCTTCAAAGTTGAAAGGAAGGTTTAGCCTCAATAACGGCCAAGCATCTGAAATGATTTATGATTCATCTCATGGATTCAATTCAAAAATGGTTTTCCTTGGAATACCTAGGATTCTTTCTACGATGCACTATAAAAATTGGTAAGAGTCATTGTGAACATTCCAAATTTCCTTAGCCTTCTCAGGAAGGGCATTGGTGTGCTTTCTTGATAGAAACATTAATGTGGACAGATCAGGAAGATTGTTGGTATTATTTACTTGTGGGAACTTGAAGCTTTTGACCATCTCTATTTCAGCACCATTGATACAGACTGAGGAGTGTCCTCCACTCTGTTTCCTGAGGCTGATGACCAGCTCCTTTGTTTTGCTGAAATTAAGGGAGAGGTTGTTGCCTTTATACCATGCCACTAAACTCTATCGCTTTCTTACACTCTGTCTCACTGTTCTTTAAGATCTGATCCATTATAGCGGTGTCATCAGCAAACTTGTAAATGGAGTTAGTACAGAATTTGGTCACACAGCCATGAGTGTATAAAGAGTGTATAAGTAAGTGGCTGAGTACGCAACCTTGTTGGGCACTGGTGTTGAGGATTATCGTGGAGGAGGCATTGTCACCTATCAATACTGATTGCAGTCAATAGGTCCAGGATCCAGTTGCAGAGCAGTGAACAGATTCCAAGATCTTGTAGTTTGGAGTTGAAGTTTTGTTGGATTTATGGTATTGAAGGTGGATGTGGTGGGTGGCAGTGGCTCGGTTCAAAGTTTGTGAGAAGATTTGTAGCTCGGGTGCTCGTTGCTGTGGTTCTGTTCGCCGAGCTCGGGCTGGGCATTGCTGCACAAATTGGCAAGCAGGGTGAAAGGATATGTCCAGCTCGTGCCCCATGCCATCTGTCTCCTGAAAACAGCGGAGTTTGGACCATTCAGCATGAACCAGTTGGAGGGTGCTCAGGTGTGCGGTGGTATCCCATCAGTGTGTACACATACTTGGGTGGAATTTCACATCGACCCCAATGTCTGAACTTCCCTCATAAGCCTGCACCCCACAACCTGAACCATCTCCAGAATATGTGCTGTGTATCTTTCACGGGGACAAAATGGCGGTCCCTGTAGAGACTGCTGCTGCATTTCATCCATCTCAACTCTTACGCCCGGGTGCCCAGGCATGCCTTGGTGTGTTTATTTGTTGTGGATCCCCAATGGAGGGCTGCCTATGAGGGAGTCCTCCCTCTTTCCACTGGGGACCTGGGCTGGAGGTTGTTGCATGCAGCAGTCCTTTATAACTGCAGATTATGGCATTCATGGACTCCTAGCCCAACTGTTTCTTTTTGTGGTGCTGTGGAGTCTGTGGACCATATGTACATTGGTTGTGGGCATTTACACTCCCTTGTTAGTTCCTGGAAAAGCCTCCTGTTGAGTTTCTGGTTGCACTTCAGCCCCATGCTCCTGATCTTTGGGCACCTAGTGCAGAGGGGTATGGGCAGATCGGAGGATCTCCACTTTGGTCTGTTCTGGGACCTGGCCAGACTGCGGGCTGTGGAGGGATAATTTCTGCCAAGTGCCTGTCCCTTTTCTGCAGTTACAGTTGAGCCAGAGTGTCCTTGGAGAGGGAACATGCAGTGTCCGCTAATGGTCTTGATGCCTTTACAGAGAGATGAGCACCATGAGAGATAGAGTCTCCTCTTTCCTCCCTTCCGCTCCTTCTCATTCTTTAGATGATAGCATTGCCCTTATCAGGCTTTGCATGTTAATATTGCATTAGCCACATGGGTGTTTTTCTGGTGATGGAAAAATATATAATAAAGTCTTTGCACAGTGCTGTCTTTTTACTGTGTCACTATGTAAAACGTATATAAAACATGACCACGGATGATTTGGAGTAAACAAAACATTTCCCTCTTGTGTGGTTAACCTTAAAAAAAAATGAAGTGATGAGAGTGGGACCCTCTGGTGCCACAGAGGAAAAAAGACTGGAGGTGGTAGGGCCCTCTTGTGGTGTAGTGGTAGCAACCCTACTCCTGAACCAAGAGACCAAAGTTCAAACTGCTACAGGTCACTTAGTGATGCAAGTAAAACATTCAGTTTGAGTGTAAGAGGTCTTCTGGATTTGAGAATAAAAGTGAAAAAAGGAGGCAAAGATAAAAGAGGGATTTTGTTTGTTTCAGGTGTAAATGTTTGAACAACACATCAACAGAAATGTTTTCTTGAAGCAACATTCATTTACAATTCCTCTTTGTATCAGCATTTGAGGAATATCTGGTTTTGTATCATAACTTCATAAACATGTTTTCATACAATCATAAACATGTTTTCATCTTATAAGCCAACTAATGCTAACAGCCATTCTGTATTTATCTGAATATCAACTAATTATTTCTCTTTTTAACCAATGTTGTTGTGCCCAATATTTGCCTCTACATCTGTCTTGTTACTGAATGGAAACGAATTCTACCCTGCTTTGTTTCTGCAGCACTGATTTTTGAATGTGCTCTGCTGGATTACAGCTCTGAGTTTTGAGTGGAAAATTGATGTCTATTCTCTCCCTTGACTCTAATTTGGCTTCGAGTTTTAGTGCCCTTTGGTAGCTCGTTTAATTTCCTCTGAATAGTGTGTATATAATACTTCACAATTAGGTGCACATTAACTGTAATTTCCTCCCTGTTTGTCACTGTAACCTGCTGTTAATTTATAATTGCCTTCATATTTGTCTTTATTCCAAACTCAACGCTTCACCATAACGGCAGTTGTCTGGAAAAAGCATAAATCTCCCACTTTAATGATAATCAGGGGCCAAGAGCCAGTAATTATTGCATCAATGAGTCAGGCTTTTCAATTATGCCCTATACAGTCCCATGCACTTTATCTGGACGTCCATGCCCACTGAATCTGAATTGTTGTGTTACTAATTGAGGCTGTGCATATAGTTAATGCATATTTATATTTAAATTCTTGAAGTGATCACTTTATTTTCCTCTGCTAAATAATGTCTAATTTTCTCTGACTTCATTGATTCTCATTAACCTCAGTTGAAATGAGTGGCACGGTGACTCAGTGGTTAGCACTGCTGCCTTACCAGGGACCCGGGTTTGATTTCACCTTCGATTGACTGTCTGGTTGGACTGTCTGCACATTTTCCCCAATGTCTGTGCAGGTTTCTTCCCAGAGTCCAAAGATGTACTGGCTAGGTGGATCATCCATGGAATATGTGGGTTACAGGGAAAGGAAAGGAGGATGGGTCTGGCTGGGATGCTCTTCATAGGGTCAGTGTGGATTCAATGAGCTGAATGACCTATTCCCATAATGTAGGGATTCTATAAAAGTTCACAGCTAGTATAGAAGCTGACACTCAATCGTATAACAAGAAGATTGCTGCTACTTTGGTGGGGCACAAAGTGTAGTTTTCTGTACTCTATATAAATACTTGTGCAAATTAAATCTAAATCCAAATGAATTAAAAGCAGGTGATTGCAACTTGTTATCATCAAAGACCTATCTGGTAGTTTTTCTCTATTATGTGTTGGCTAAAGTCCATCTTCCTAATTCATTTGCTTTCAAGCTTGATTCATTCTCTTTCTGAATGGAAATGAATTCTACCCTGCTTTGTTTTTGCCGCACTGATTTTTGAATGTGCTCTGCTGGATTACAGCTCTGAGCTTTGAGTGGAAAATTGATGTCTACTCCCTCCCTTGACTGTAATTTGGCTTTAAGTTTTAGTGCCCTTTGGTAGCTCATTTAATTTCCTCTGATTAATGTGTATATAATACTTCACAATTAGGTGCACATTAACTGTAATTCTCTTAATGTTGACTCAATATAGCAAGGGATAATGGAAAATCTCTAGAAAGGAATCCCGTCTTGTACATCTTGAGTGTTCTGTTCTCTGCTATCCTTATATTCAGCATGTTATGTCCTTTGCTGCATTACTAATATATCATTTTCCATTCTGCTTCTTTATTCCCTGCCTTTCTTTAGCATAAAATTATTAGTTTGTCAGAGTCATAATTTCTTTCCACAAGATATCCGATTGAAATCAATAAACAATGCAGAGTGATTGGAACAGGAATTCAAGTCTTTTTGACTGAATACCCAAAAACAATGATAAATTTCATTTTAATACCTGGAAATGAGGTGAAATGTCCCAAGGTGTTTCGCAGGTGCTTTAAGGTGACACTGAAGAGGTAATAGAACAGGAAGTAGGTTTTTAACAGAGTCTGAAAGGAGTTTAGAGAGGAGTAGAGACAGAAAGGTTTACAGAGGGATTCTCTATGAGAAAGAATGGGTCTTCAATGACTGAGGCCAGAGCTACCAAAGATGCAGTGATAGAAACACAAATGTAGAAAAAAATATACTTGAGTACCCACGACAAGAGAAGTTAGGCCATGTCTATTTGTTTATGCAATATGCAACTTTTTACTCTGAATCCAATACTCTAATAATCGTGTATAAAGTAACAGTCTAATGGCTAGAAAATGGAAAGACGATCTGCCGTTCTGGCCTCCATATGGCCTCAAACCCACAGCAATGTGATTGTCTGTTAAGTGTCCGCTGGGCAATAAATGCTGGCCTAGCCAGCAATGTCTATGTTCCATAAATGAGTAAAATAAATGTTACAATAACATTAAAGTAATATTATTAATAAAGAAGCTGGGTGGGTAGGTTGTTAAATTTCTGAGGAGCCTCACTAGGCATCATAAATATGGTACAGAGTATATGGGTAATTATCATTTGCTGTCATTGTCAAAAAGGAAATTATTAGTAATGGTTATCATTGTGTATATTTAATGGTTGTTAATAATCATTGGTTACCTCCTGAAATGTCAATAAATGTTTTTGAACCATGTAACACTGTGAACCTATTACAAAGTTATAATTGCATGCATCTCGTATCTCAGAGTCCCATTCCTCGCCCCTTCTTATTTTTGAAGCTGTTATGCCGAAAGGGAGGTCAACTTCTCAGAGAAGCTGGTGTGATTTTTCTGTTAAACATGCTACCTTGTTTCTGACTACATTACCTCAACTGCAATTTTATCCATCATGGTTATTCACATTTAAAAACAAATCAGTAACTGATGTTCAGACCAGTGAAGACAAGTAAGTTTTAATTTACCTTCCTACTATTCTTGTTGCTGATAAGCTTCATTGGCTGGTAAGCTGGCTTGCATTTCAGTGTAATACTAATAGCATGGGTTCAGTTCCTCCACAGGCTGAGGTTACCAGGAAGGACTAATTTTCGCAACCTTTCCTCTCATCTGAAGTATGGTGAACCTCAGGATAAACCACCACCAGTCATCTCAAGAGAGAGAGTGGGGCTATGGTGACTTTTATTCTTGTTGGCCCCAAAAAGAAGCAGTAATGTGTAAAGAGGCTATAAAAGGGAAATTCAAGCCTCCCCTGCCATTAGCATTCTGTGCTCCTTCCTCAACAGATGGCTTTTTTGGAATCCCTTGTCCATGCTTCAGCTGAATACTGGCAATTTTTCGTCAGTTTTGGTTTTCGACTCTCTTGCCCACTGGCCAGCTGCCACTTCCTGTGTGCTTAAAATGGCAATTGGGTCATGCCGATGATGATCAGGAGTGAAATTTTTCCTGGATTCACACCGCAGAGGGCGGGGGGTGAGTTGGTGCTCATATTGGCCTCCTTCTCCTGATGTAGAAGATAATTAGGAAAAAAAAAGATAGGCTGGGAGTTTAGAAGAGTGAGAAGTAACTCAATTGAAACATAAAAGATCTCAAGCAGGTCTTGCCAAGGTAGAATGGGGAGTTGCTCTTATGGAAGAATACAAAACTAAGGGTAATGGTTTAAAAATAAAGGGTAGTCCATTTAAAACAGAATTAAGGTGAATATTTTTCTCCCACATTGTCATGAGTCTTTGGAACTCCCTTCTTGAAAAGGTGATGTAAACAGAGTCTTTGAATATTTTGAAGGCATAGATTCTTTGAAGCAATGTGGGTGAACAGTTGTCAGTGGGTACACAGGAATGTGGGTTTGAGGTCACAGTCAGATCTGCCATGATCATGTAAAATGGTGAAGCAGCCTTGAGACACTGAATGGCCTACTCTTTGTTTGAATGCTATAGGCCTCTGTTCTGTAGAGAGGGTCACATATGCAACATCTGTCACACAAGGGAAGAATGGGTAGACAGCTTTTAAATTTTTCAGGATCCTGGGACAAACAAAGAAAATGCAAGCAAACCACAGTCTGAAGAATATACATTAATATTGTGATCTGTGAGCACAAACTTAAAGGTGAAATACAAAAATACTGAGCTCAAGTTTTCAGATTTGAAATACTTTTTTTGCTGTAGAACTCTTTGTTATATGGAATGTGAATTCCAATTATAACGTGTTGATTTTTTTTAAATATAAAAAAGCAAGTCCATGAAAATATGACATAACAGAAGGTTGTTGAATGTAGAATTTAACTGTTTTAGTGGACGGCATAGTGCGACATAGAAAGTGAGTAATAAACTGGAACATTTTCATTTGGAGATTGGACAAGTTGAATGAAGACCATGATAAATCTGTATTGGTGTAACGGAATTGTGAAAAGGTAAGAGAGGGAGTTGATGAAATTGATTTCATACTAGAGATAAAGGAAGTGACTGTGTCAGTGCAGTTTCACTTTAACAGGGACAGTCTGCCTTTAAGAATGGATTGCAATGTTAACCATCAATTGAATGAGCCATTAATACAATAAGGTCCACTTGGAGTTTGTAAGGGTGAAGAATTTTGTTTAATTCCCTGATGCAATTTTTGAGATGAGCTGGTGGTCTCATGGTAATGTCAGTTGGCTAATAATCCAGAGGCCTAGGTAAATGTTCTGGGAATTTGGGTTCAAGCCACACAACACCATGCAATTGATTCCATTTATTAAAGTTTGGAAGTAATATGCATAAGACTGTCAGCATTTTTTGCAAAACTCCAACTTGTTCTGATGCCCTTTAAGGAAATAGACAGTCCTAATCTAGTCTAGCCTCCAGCAATTCCAGACATACAGCAATGTGATTGACTCTTCAAATGCCCTTGGAAATGGCTGAGCAAACCAGTCAGTTCAAGGACAATAAAGATTGGGACTATATCCTGGCCATGTCAGTGATGTCCATATTCCATGAAAGAATAAAGGCAAAAATCTGTGATCTAGTTTGACTTTCAAAAGCATTCAATTAAATGAGCTTGACAGCAATGCTAAAACCCCTGCAACACAAGAGACAATGGCAGTATGGATGAAAGTTTGACACAGTGACGGAAAACCGAAAGAAGTGTTGCAAATTTTTTTTGGACTGGAGTTCTGCAGGGGTCACTCTAACACAAGTGCTTTTCCTAGAATCATAGAATCCCAACAGTGCAGATGTCAGCCATTTGGACTATCTAGTCTGCATCGACCCTCCAAAGAACATTCCACCCACACCCACCCTATCCCTGTATTAATGATTTGGATTTCAGTACAGGGCACAATTTTAAAAGTTGCTGATGTTATACAATTTGGAATGTTGTGAACTGTGAAGAAGAAAATGATAGACTTTAAGATGACAAAGTCAGGCTGTTGGAATGGGTGGATGCTTGGCATTTGAAACTTAATGCAGAAAGTTGTGAAAGAGACCATCTTGTAAGGATCACAGAGAGAAGCAATATACAGAAAAGGCTATAATTCTAAAAGAGATGCAAGTACTGAAGGACCTGAAGGTCCAATTGCATAAATCGTTAAAGTTGGCAGGACATGATGGGAAAAAAAATTAAAGAAGCAAGTGGCATCTTAAGTCTAACAGAGGCAGAGAATATAATTACAGAGACTCTGTGATGAAATTTTTATCATGGGCTGTACTTAATTGATTTCTAATAGAGTCACAGAGATGTACAGCATGGAAACAGACCCTTTAGTCCAACTTGTCCATGACGACCAGATATCCCATTTAAGTCTAGTCTCATTTGCCAGCATTTGTCCCATATCCGACTCAACCCTTTCTATTCATATACCCATCCAGATGCCTTTTAAATATTGTAACCATACCAGCCTCCATCTCTGGCAGCTCACTCCATACACGTACCACCCTCTGCATGAAAAAGTTGGTCCTTAGGTCCCTGTTAAATCATTCCCCTCTCACCTTATACCTATGCCCGCTAGTTTTTGACTCCCTCACCTCGGGGAAAAGACCTTCCTATTTACCCTATCCATGCCCCTCGATTTTGCAATCCTCTATAAGATCACCTCTCAGTCACCAACTCTTCAGGGAAAACTGCCCCAGCCTATTCAGCCTCTCCCTATAACTCAAACCCTCTGACCCTGGCAACATCCTGGTAAGTCTTTTCTGAACCCTTTCACGTTTCACAACATCCTTCCTTAAGGTCAGTGAAAATGCCAGAATGACCCATAACTGGACATCTTAATTCCTAACAATTGATCACTTGGTGGGCAGCAATGCCACTGATGTTCCCATTGTTAGTGAAACATCTTCTAATGCCATTTTACCAATCCTGTTGCCTCTCTGCTGTCTCTAAAGAGCTGGTAATTCACACTCTGATGTATCCATTTCTGGACATTTGACTTTAGAATGAGACTTTAGAGAGAATGCAGAAAATACCCACAAGAACAGTGAGAGGTGAAAGACTTCAGCTATTTTAACAAATTAAAGAAGCTTGAGTTGTTTAAATTCGAGGAGAAAGTGAAGACTGCAGATGCTGACGATCAGGGTCGAGAGTGTAGTGTCAGAAAAGCACAGCAGGTCAGGCAGCATCTGAGGAGCAGGAAAATCAGCATTTCGGGCATAACCCCTTCATCAGAAAATCCTGTCTTGTTCTACTTTGAGAAGAGCAGATTGAGAAGAAATTTGATAGAAGTGTCCAAAACCATGCGGGGTCCAGACAGCAGACAGAAGACAGAGAGAAATAGTACCCAATAGCAGAAAGACTGGGAACCAGAAGACACTCGCTTATGTTGATTGGGTAAACATTAGAAAACCATTAATTGTGGCAAGAAGGCTTGGAATACAGTGCCTGAGAGTGTGGTGAAGACAGATTGAGTTGTGGCTTTCAAAAGAAGTTTGGGTAAGCACCCAAAGGGAAGAAAATTGTAAGGTTACAGGGAAAAGGTGAAGTAATGCCAGAGAGCTGACACAGAAATGACTGGTTGGTTGGTTTCCTTCTGTGATGTCATCATGTTATGATTCTACAACTTGCACTAAAACATTCATAAAGGAACAGTTGCTGATGTTATAGACCTGATAGTGTTATTCACAGATCATTAGAGATACTGTGAATACAACAATCATTGAGACTGATGCAATGGGGCTGTCACTATTGAAAATCTCATTGGCCTTGACATGTTAAGCAAGTAAAACACACATGGGCTAAATATTTTGAAAGAAATAACCTCTGATATTAACTGAGTTCTTTGAACACACCCAAATCAAGTAGCCTATTGACTAATTCAGTATCAAAATTATAGCTTGCTCAGAATATATTAAAATTGAGGTGAAATGATAAATGCAAATTAGTTTAAAAGCTCATGATGAACTGTGGCCCAGATGCTTGCCACCTTAATGCTAGTTACTGCTAGGAATGAATTTGATCTTGGACCAATGCTTCTCAAACTTTCTTCCACTGCAAACAATTTTTGAGGTTTGAAAATTGCCCCAATTCCTCAGTGAAAACTGAGAGAATGGGGGGCCTATTAGAAAGGAAGCAATGCTGTTCTAATCAGGTCAGGGCCGCATTGCTTGTTCAGAAGTCATGACCCTAAAATGTCACCTTGTGACCTCATTTGGGAGATATTTTCTAATCATCCATTACACACCACTGGAGCAAGTGAGACCTGTAATTGGGCCTCATGCCTCAGAGATACAGATACTACTATGTGCCACAAGAACTCCATGCTAGATGAGTAATAAGTTGTGGTTGGGTATTGTTGAGTATTGAATCTTGGGGGGATTGGATCAGGTGTGGCAGGAGGTGGGGGCCTTGAGTTGGGTCAGCCGAAGGCTTCCGGGCAGGAATGGCAATGGGGTCTGGTCGGGTCCAAGGGCAATATTCAAGCTAGTAATATAAGAACTGGTTTAGACCATTCAGCCCCCCAAGCCTATTCCACTTCTCAATGAGATTGTGGATGATCTCCATACAGCTGCCCTGGGCCCATATCTCTTAATACATTTGCTTAAAAAAAAAGATCGATCTCATATTTAAAATAAATAACTGAATCAGCATCCACTGCTTTTATGTGGGATAGAGTTCCAATCGTTTACCACTCCTTGTGTGCAGAAGTACTTCCTAATATCTCTCGTGAATGATCTGGTCCTAATTCTCATTCTAGGTTCCCTTTTCTGGAATAGCCAAACTGTGGAAATAATTTACCCTTATCTACACTGTCTTTTGCTGTTAATATTTTGGAGACTTTTGATCAGATCAAACCTTGACTTTCTCAATTTTAGAGAAAGCAGGCATAATTTGTGTAATCTCTCCTCATAATTTCACTCCTGAAGTCCAGGTGTCATTCTTGTAAATTTGTGTGCATTCCCTCCATAGTGAATATATCCTTCCTGAAGTGTGGCACCTAGATCCTGCTCTCAGTGGAGTCCAAACAGGGTTTTATATAACTGCAGCACAACTTCTGCACCTTGTAGTCCTCTAGAAATAAAGGCAAGTATTCCATTAGTTTTCTTGATTTCTTTCTGCATTTGATTGCAATGTTTTAAAGAACTATACACCGGAACCTCAAGCCTCTTTGGATATTTACTGTATTCAACTTCACACGATCCAGAAAGTACCTTGGTCTATCCTTTATCAGTCCAAGGTGGATAATCTCACATTTGCTTGCAGAGAACTCTATCTGCCACTGATTCTTTTTCTTCCATGAGTAGCAGCAGCAGTTCCTTCCTATTTGTCCAGCCCTCTCCTGCCTTTGCAAATGTCTATCCAATCTTCACTTAGCCTTCTCCTTTTCAAATGTTTCAATTTTTCCTCATAATTCAAGCATCTTAAGTGAGATAAACTTCCCTCCACAATCACCTGATGAAGGAGCAGCGCTCTGAAAGCTAGTGCTTCCAAATAAACCTGTAGGATTATAACCTGGTCTTGTGTGATTTTTTAACTTCCCAAAATCTCCTCAATGGAGCCTTTTTCCCCTTCCCCATTGTTTCATTCTCAGCACCAACTTGTAAAATTCCTCTACGACATGTGCAGCCCATGAAGTTGTTATTAAATTGTTTAAGCTATTTTTAAGACCCCAAGCTTAATGATCAACATGTTAAGTCAGCAGACATTCAATAGAAAACTTCTGATATTTGGTGAGATGCAATTTCCATCTCGGGTTTGTCTTGAACTGTCAGCAGTCATTGCAAACATAATAGAACAGTGTGGGCCATTGTGAGTAAAGTGCAAGCCATCTCTTAACTCAAGACTCCTTGCTGTTCAGTCAGAAAATCCAGTGTCAATTAACGTATTTGAACTGTTCCAAAATAAAGATTAGAAGAAAAACCAAACCCAGCGATAAAACAAATTTGGAACAAAGTAGAGAATACCGCAACAGGATATCAATTTAGAAATGATAGAAGACTAGAAACTGGAGTCCAAATTGAACCTGACTCAGCTGGACTGAACCAGTTTGTAGCTCTGCTCGAGGGGCTAATTGACTCACACCATTAAAAGAGTCGATTTTTATCTGGCTGCTAAAGAATGGAACAATTGAAATGAACAGGTGATTTCCAAATACGGATCTATATTAAACTGGTAAAAGTGTGCAGGCTGACAGAAAAATCGATAAAACTAATATTGGCTGTGGAGTGGAACTAAATCTAATTCAGTAAAACTGCAGGTAGTTAGCTAAGATTGACTGCTTTGACAGCCTATTTTCCTGATACGGTGAACGAATCTGCACTTTACAACCCCGATTTTTAAATGAATCAGACATTGATTTCAATGGAATGTAGAATTAGAAATGGAGTAAAACTGGCCCATGCCTGCACCATTCATGCTAGTGGGTAGCTCTACCGTCTGAGCAGATGCTTGTGCTTCACAATATAAAATAATTAATGAGGTCTAAAGTTCTAAAGCCTGTCACATAGCTGCTAGTTGTCCCCAGGAGGAATTTAGAATTATTTTAATGCAAAGGATTTGAAGGAAACCAGGAACCCAGTCGTTTGAAGTAAAGCCTGAAAATAAAGTTTTCTGATGGCTCATTCTATAGATACATAAGCTAAACTTCACTTTGACAGCGCATCCCACGATTTCAACTCTATTGTAAGTTGTGTCAGCACATGAGGGCTTCAACATGTGTGATAGCCTGAGTAGCTTATTGGTGGATGGTTGACTGGGGCAACCCAAATTGAAAACAGTTTTCTGAAAACTATTCCCTTATTCTCTATTTATTCATTATTTATTACCCATCCCTAGTTGCCCTTAAGAAGATGGTGATGAGCTGTTGCAATCCATTTAGTGTCAGTACACCAACATTGCCACTGTGGAGTTCCAGGATCTTGACCAGCGACATGGAAGGTATGGTGATATATTCCTAAATCTGGGTAGTAAGTGATTTGGAGGGGAAGCTGCAGCTGCTGGTATTCCCATGTCTCTGATTCCCTCATTCTTCTAGATTGTAGTGGCCATCAAATTGGAAGGTGCTATCTGAGGACCTTTGGTGAGTTTCTGCAGTGCATCTTGGACGGGGTACACACTGCTGGTAATGAACAACAGTGTTGAAGGGAATGAATATTTCTGGATGTGGTGCCAGGTTTCTTGAGTGTTGGTGGAGCTGCACTGATTGAGACAAGTGGGGAGTATTCCATCACACTCCTGACTCGCATATTATGGATGGATGATTGGCTTTGGGGAGTTAGGAGATGACTTACTCATTGGAAGGTTCCTAGGCTCTGACCTACTCTTATAGTCACTGTTTTTATATGGCTAGTTTAATTCTGCTCAATGGTAACCCCCAGCATGTTGATAGGGGGCTAGTTCAGTGATAGTGACATCATTGAATGTCACAGTGTGGTGGTTCGATGCTGTTTTGATCCAGTAAATTTATGTGGCACAGATGTTGCTAGCTACTGACTAAGAAAGAGTCAAAAAGAGGAGAGCTGAAATCGCTCTCCTTTTCTGGTTGTAACAACTTATAGTGCAATTGTTAAACAACTGAGGATGTGGATCTGTTGAAAATCACAAAGAAAAGGATGGAAGAAAGGAACTTGGACCTGGAAATTTATTCTTCAAGTATTGTACTCAATCTTCTGAGTATATAATGGCATTTTAAATTCCCCCAACGCCTGATTTCAACATATTTGTCAGTCAAAGCTTGGATATTATCCAGTTTCTTTTGCTGCATTTGGGCATTGACTATTTCATTATGAGTCACGAATAGTGCTGAACATTGTGCAGTCATTAGTGAACATCTTCATTTCTGGCCTGATGATGGAGGGGAGGTCATTGATGAAATAGCTGAAGATAGACAAGTTGAGGACAAGAGTGGTGCTGGAAAAGCACAGTAGGCCAGGCAGCATCCGAGGAGCTGGAAAATTGACTTTTCGGGCAAAAGCCCTTCATCAGGAATGGATCTGGGAGGAACTCCTGCATAGATGCCCTGGAGCTGAGACCACCAACCACCAACAATCACAATGAGCAACCTTTGTGCCAGATATGACTCCACTAATGAATGGCTTTCCCCCAATTCCTATTATTTCCAGTTTGAGGCATTGATGTCAAAGGCAGTCACTCTCATCTCACCCTTGGGATTCAGCTTTTATCAATGTTTGGACAAAGCTACAATGAGATTGGCATATTCAACTCCTAATAAACTTACTGAATAATCTAAAGAGTAGGGGAAGAAGTAGGATTAAAATTTTATAGCCTCTTTATCCTATTCCTCAGCATATCTTAAAACACTGAACACACAATAATTAATAAAGTAACATAAGCAAAACATGTTGCTGTTTTTCTATTCCAACAAGGCTCACAATTGGCTGTGAGATGAATGACTAATTGATCTGTTTTGGTGTTATGGTGATGCTGGAATGTTGCTCAGGCTACTGTGAGAATTCCCTGTTGTTGTTCGGATCAGAAACAGAATATCTTTAATATCTACCTGAACCAGTGAAGTGATCCAATTTAAGGTGTAATACCTTCAACATCTCATCTAAAGGTGTGGAAAAATGTTGTTGGGGGAGTTTAACAATTGCAGTGTAAGTTGTTAGAAGCAGATAAGGAGAGGGATTTCAGCTCCCCTCGTTTTAACTGCTTCTTAGCCAGCCATAATAATTAGTTTTATTTGTTGTTGACATGCAGCGATCACACTTTAAATAAAACATAATTTACTTGATGAAAATGAAGCAACTAATCTACATGGATTTCTTGAGTAAGTATTTTCCCTAATATTCTGAAGAAAATAATAAAAGCATCACAACAAACACACTCAATTATCACTGATAAGTTTAAAAGTATGAAGGAAGAGGCAGGGTTTCTAGTACAGACCAGCTGTTAAGGCAATTTTAGTTCTTTTAACAAAACATCCTTGGCATCTTTGAGGTGATATTTTAAACCTGAAGCTGATCATTTATTCTGAGATCGTGACAGAATTTGTTAATCTTGAGTTCCTTGTGAAGGTTATTGTTCCAAGTCTCTTTTTTATTAGGTTGAGAACTGAGTTCAAGGTTTGAAAGACATAGGGTGGCTTCCAACTTCCTGCTATTATCAATTCATGTTTCTATTTCTCGCGACCAGTTGTTGATGTTGGTCCATTTGTATACTCCTGCGACTGCTCCATTGTCTTTCGAGATTCAACGTTTCGGGCATAAGCCCTTTATCATGAATGAGGCTTGTGGGCCAAGGGGACTGAGATATAAATGGGAGGGGATGGGACTGGTGGAAGGTACCTCCACCTTTATCGATTTCCCAGCTACCTTCCATTCAGCCTTACCCCCTCCCCTTTTCCTCTCTGCCCCCTTGGCCCACAATCCTCATTCCTGATGTCACAAAGGTGGTCCTTTTTCCTAAAAGCTGTTCTTTTTCTCAAGGACACTGTGCACTTGATTTTTTTCAGAGGTATCATAAAACACTTCAGGCTCTGAAATAGCTGGGTTTGGTACAGAGATGAAAGGCCTTTCTGTTTATCCATAAACAGATGAGACTTTAGGTCAAAGCCTTTATGTTTTTAGAAGTAACCTGTATAAGTCAAGGGGACATGGCCAGCTTTCGAGCTGAGCAGTTAAGAGTTCAGAACTTTTAAGTAGAGAGTTCAGCTATGGAGCTGTGTGGAAGCAGGCTGCTAAACTCTCTCTCCTTCTGCCCTGCTAATTTCAACCTGTAAGTCTTCATTTCAATTTTTGCTCTGTGTTTAAGGAGTTTCTTTATTGGGACTATTGTGTACATTCGGAACGGCATAATTAAGTCTAGTTTGGGATAGTCTGAGTTCTGTGGGTATTTGATATTCTGTTCTTTGTGTTCATTCCATAATTTTGTGAATAAATTTTGTCTGTTTTAACACCTGGTAGTTAACCCACCTAACTTACTCCGGGTAATTTTCACTGTGCACTTACCGAAACAAATTGCAAACTTATGGTCTGGGCTGCCTGCTTAAGAGTGTTTTGAATTGTCTGGCCTAGTTCATGACATCCAAAACATCGATTCTCCTGCTCCTTGGATGCTGCCTGACCTGCTGTGCTTTTCCAGCACCACATTCCTCGACTCTGATCTCCAGTATCTGCAGTCCTCCTAATCAAACTAGGTCCTGTGAAGAAAGATCTAGTGGAGTCCTGTTCAATCACATTTCGGCATCTCGTGAAAATTCTAATTATTATTGATTAATTTATACTCATACAGTTCACAGTCCTCAATCTGTGACACATCCAAAACCCATTTGTGTTATTTATACATTGTGACAGTACTGGTAAGTGACCTGTGAGCCATTTATGAAAAATCTTAGCCAATGATTACAAAGACAGGAAGTGAAAACCCATCAGCCCATCAGAATACAGTGGAGAAAACAGCCACAGCAATAATTTGAGCACTCATTGCTGGAGTTTGATGGCAACTGACTGGAAACCCACAAAACACTGACAAAAGCCTTAG
>NC_057744.1:23486223-23505377 GCF_004010195.1 Chiloscyllium plagiosum
GGTAGGTGTGCTGCCTACCCTAGTTGAAAAGCCAGTGGAGACTCGGGCAACTGAAGCATGGCAGGAGTCTTATTTGGAAATTTTCCCAGATTGATTCTTAACGAGGTCACAGAGGCACAAGCTGAAGCAGGAGAGATCAAAAGGTACAGGTAAAGAAAGTGAATAAGTATTATCAGAGACTCTTTTTGAACAGATAAGTGGGACAGAACAGGAGCAAATAGGTAAACATGCAAGTAACTTTAGCTCTACTATGCTTATTGAGTAGAAAGATGAAAACTGAAAACAGTTGTATCAAACCAAGTATCATTATATACGAAGAAGAAGAGTGAATGCATTCCTGTGTGTTATTATTTAACAAATGATGTCCTAATGAGGAAATGGAGACCATCACACATTAAAGCAGATGAGAAATGGGCAGAAGTTTATCAGATTGTTTTGCCAGTAGGGCATTGAAAGGAGGTGTTGTGAGCGGTGCATGGGCAACCACTTGGAGGAAAACACACTCTAAAATACAAAGATGTTTTTACTGGCCTGGACTACACAAGGATGTAGTTGAGTTTTGCCAGACGTGTCATACATGTCAGCTAATCGGAAAACCACAGGTAGTAATAAAACCTGCACCTATAATTCCTATTCCAACATTTGAGGGGCCTTTCACAAGGGTTTTGATGGAAGGTACGTAAAAGGCCTGGACAAGTTCGCTGATGACACTGTCACTGTCGGCCAGATCTCAAACAATGACCATACAGAAGACAGGAAAGTAATAGAGTGCTTAGTGGTGTGGTGTTAAGGTAACAATCTCTTACTTAATGGCAGCAAAACAATAGCATTGGTCATTGATTTTAGAAAGTAAGGTGGAAGGCACGCCCCTGCCTAAATCAATGTAGTTGAGGTGGAAATGGTTGAGAATGTCAAGCTCCTAAGAGCGGCAATCACCAACAATCTGTCTGATCCATCCACATTGATACGATGGTTAAGAAAGGACAACAACGTCTCTACTTCCTCAAAAGATGAAGGAAATCCAGCATGTCAGTTCAGACTCTTAACATTTTTTAAAGATGCACCACAGAAGGCATTCTGTCCATATGCATCACGGCTTGGTACAACAACTGCTCTGGCCAGGACCATAAGAAACTACGGACAGCTGTAAGCACTGTGAACACAGCCCAGTCCATCACCCAAGCCAACCTTCCATCTCTTGAGTCCATCTACACTTCTCTCTGCCTCAGAAAGGTAACCAACATAATCAAAGATCTCTTCATCCCAGTAATATTCTCTTCCAACTTATTCTGTCAGGCAGCAGATACAAAAGCTTAAACACACATACCAACAGGTTCGAGAACGGCTTATTCTCTACTGTTATTAGACTTATGAATGGACCTCTCAAATTTTGAATTTAATGTTGACTTCACTCATTGTGCATCTTTTCTGCAGCCATAACATTGTATTCCTCCCTCTGTTCTATTACCGTAATGGACTTTGTATGTATGATCTGCCTGTATTGCATGGAAAACAAAACTTTTCACTCTACCTCAGTGCATGCGACAATAATAAATCAAATCAAATCAAAAGACAAAGCCATGCATTGGATTAATTGGCAATGCCATATCAATAATTGGCAGGCCACCTCTGGACTCTCACAGCGGCCTGAGAAGGAGTAGGTTAGTTATTGCTGTGTGCAATCAGACCTCATTCTAGTTAAACATGAGATCACAGAAAACTCCATCAAATATGAAGAAGACAGTGAAGCTTTTGATTCTCATTTTAGTTTAAATGCTAAATCTGGTAAAGTTAATTTGGTGCAGTCAGGAGCTTAGGGGAGAGTTTTGATTTTTTTTATAAATTTCCCTTACTGCCTCACTAATACTTTGAATGGGGAACATTGAGAAATGAACTCATAAAAGACTGTACCAGGGGTGCTAGATGGAGCTGAATCAGATTTTTCGCAGTCAAAATAAGACCATACATTTACAAAATCAGTACAATGCAATTCACCAGAGAGGCTGAAGCTTACAGGCAAAACCGGTTTTTTTCTTATCTGAGGAGACATGTAAGTCTGTTGTTGCCAGTCCATCGATTCTGACTCAATCTAGCTCACCAGAGTGCTGCTAATGTACTACAGAAGATGTGATGAAGATTTTCTGTTCAGATTAAAATCATCTGATAGTGTTGAAACAGTTCATACCTTTCAGTTTTCTCATGGTACATAAATATAAATAGATATTTTCTATATTTCTCAGGACAAGAGAATGCAACCCTCACTTCTTAAAAATGAATGAGAGCACTGTTGGAATTTGATGACTTTAGTGAAAAAAAACTTAGGGCAAGGGAGTTGGAAGAAGATCTAAATAGTTTATGGGGTATATTGAAAGATTTCAGATGAGGTGTCATACATGAGATTAATAGCTACATGCTAATAACTAGACTGCATCATCTGGTGGGCAGCACAGTGGTTAGCACTGCTGCCTCACAGTGCCAGAGACCCAGGTTCAATTCCCGCCTCTGGCGGCTCTCTGTGTGGAGTTTGCACATTCTCCCCGTGTCTGCGTGGGTTTCCTCTGGGTGCTCCGGTTTCCTCCCACAGTCCAAAAATGTGCAGGTTAGGTGAATTGGCCATGCTAAATTGCCCGTAGTGTTAGGTGAAGGGGTAAATGTAGGGGTATGGGTCTGGGTGGTATACGCTTCGGCGGGTCGGTGTGGACTTGTTGGGCCAAAGGGCCTGTTTCCACACTGTAAGTAATCTAATCTAATCTAATTTTTAATCAACGAATGGTCTCTGATATGATAATCAGATGATGGAATTTGACTATCAATAGTCTATTTTTATTGTGATCTAAACAAGATTGATGAATATTTTCCTGGAAAAGCTTGTTTCACATTGTGAAACTTATTAGATTGTACTTTTATAGGCATTTGATAAGGACTTTTCATTTATCCAATGTGTAAACATAGAAAATAGGAGCAGGATTAGGCCATTAGGTCTTTGAGCATGCTCTACCATTTGCTATAATCATAATGTTCATCCAATTCAAGAATGTGCAAACTCCACATAGACAGTCACCTGAGGCTGGAATCGAACCTCGGGTGACTGTCTGTGTGGAGTTTGCACATTCTCCCCGTGTCTGCGTGGGTTTCCTCCGGGTGCTCTGGTTTCCTCCCACAGTCCAAAGATATGCAGGCTGGGTGAATAGGCCATGCTAAATTGCCCATAGTGTTAGGTGCATTAGTCAGAGTGAAATGGTCTGGGTGGGTTACTCTTCGGAGGGTCAGTGTGGATTTGTTGGGCCGAAGGACCTGTTTTCACACTGTTGGGAATCTAATCTAATCTAATCTAATCTAAAAAACTCAGTATCTTGTTCCAGCTTTATCCCCATATCTTTTAATTCCTTTCGGCTGAAGAGCTACATCTAACGTCTTCTTGAAAACATTTAATGTTTTGATCTCAACTGCTTTTGTGGCAGATATTTCCAAGATTTACAACTCTTTGGGTTTCATCATTTCAACATATCTTCCACCAAAGTTATGATGAATGAACAGAAGGAAATTCACCTCTTCTCGTGGTCTATTTTGAAAATGTTTAGTGTCTTTAAGTAATACACTGAGTTTTAACATATAAGTGAAATGCTAGACAAATGCAATATCTGACCACTAGTTGCAACTAGTCAAAAATTCAGTTCACTGTACCCTTGAATATGTACTGGCAGTTTTATTTAGATAGACAGCATTTTGAGGTTGAACTTGACGAAGAGGTTGGATGTCGTGCAGTACGCAATTTCAGACTATTTATAAGTGATACAAGATTCATTTGTAACCTTGTTATAGGTTAATGATGAAGAAAAAGAAGTATAGGGCATTGCAAAATCAAGGCACATATCCTTGTAATATTATTGTCTCAGTACAAAGCCACTCAAATAGTTAGTACTGATGTATTGAACATAATGGAAATGCCACTGTCTCTCAACCAACTGTGATTTGGAGTGCCAGGCTCATAAATGAAGCAATGATTTAGCATTTTAGTGAGTGTGTTAGCGTTAATAAGGGACAGGGGCACTGTAATGTCTGAAATATTTGTCAAACCACAAGTAGACAGTCTGCAGCAGGAGAGAGTAATAAAACTAATTTCGACCACATCTCTGCCATTTTCTGGAGGAAGATGGGGGTCAGCATAGGTTGAGGCAACATAAAATGAGCAGCTGTCTTTTTGCTACTGGGAATACAGAAGCAGGGCTTTGGGAAAGCGAAGTGATTTCCCCAGTAGTACAAATGCTAATGTTTGTTTTTAAATTGGAAGTATATGTGTATGTATAAATATACTATGTCGTGTTTATTTAATTTTTCCATTTCACAAATACACTACCAATATTTTTCCTCCATATTGAATTGGGCATAAAGTAATTTACTTTTGATCTTAGTTATGCTGAATTTCAATATACTGGCTACAATTTAAATAAGAATTGACACAAAGTGGGGATATTCATTGTTACTTGAATAAATATTTAAGAATGGAATTCTAAGTGGTGGGGAACCACTGTAAATGCCCATGCTGTATTGCTTTTGTGGTTAAAGAAAATATCAATTGTTCAGCTCATCAGAGTTTTATTAAGCTCCATAAAAGTTAGCTGAATCCCTCTGAGTCATACAGTATTGGTTTCTTTTTCCCAGCCCAATTGTCACACCTCATTTCATTGAAAACTCCATTCTATGTTGGTGTAACAACAACTTGAATTGAAAGAGCAGGTAAGATATCACAAAGCTCTTCACAGAGAAAGAATTGGACTGAAAGCCTGAATTTGATAATGCGTTATGATTTCCTTTAGCCCTTAGGATTTTGTTCGGTGGTGGAGTTAGCAGGATTATGGAAAATAACAAGGGAAAATTAATGAGCAATAGATGGCATTGGGAGGTCTTCCAGGGCCTTCTAATACTATCGTGGTTCCCTTAGACATCAGGATCTAGGATGGCCAGTAATGCTCATAACTCTATGTACTTAATAGAGGTTGGGCTAGGTTTTGCTGCGTGAAACACCTTGTGATATGCCTTGATAGGTAGACTTGTTTATGCATATTTGAACTTAAAGTTTAAAGGATTAATCATAAAATGACTGGAATTGTGAGCTAATAACTGTGCAAAGGGAGCATCAGATCATCTGCTACATTGGTCAACTATGAGACAACACACTTGGTTAACAAGTAAAATTCAAAGATTCAGAACTAAACAGAGAAGGAACTAAGGAGAGGGCGGATGAATTCAGTTGCACATCAGGCACAAAACAAAATGGAAAACAAGATTGGAGCAAGACAGAATGATCAAAAAACCAAACAGAGAGGAAAAGTAAGAAAATTGGTCTTAATTTTAAAATCTCCTGAAATGTTTTGAAGGAATGAAGCTTCATCTACTGTTTGGGCATGAGAGATTGACTGGCAATCATTAATAATTATCCTACCATTAAAAGAGTTATTATTTGCTAGACTTAACTTTCTATGAAGACCTCAATGAGTAATTAAAGGACAAATTTAGCAACTTGATGAAAATTATCACATGTTTAACAATGCAATGTTGTTTTTAAAAGGCAACATGTTATAAATTGATCAGCAATGTATTCTAACTTGTAATTCATGTTCCAGTGCCTCCTGGTGACACATTGCTGCCTGAATTAAAGGTTTTCGGAGTATGGAGTATGCAGTTCGACCATATAGATTGGGACCATATAGATTGATCTCAATAAATGGTGGAACAAGTGTGAAGGGGCTGAATGGCCGACTCCTGTTTCTATGTTCCTGTAAATTATAATATAACAGTGTATATAATGCTATTTCTTCAGCTAAGCCTAGCTCATTATGCATTACAGTTAATACAAGGTCTTGAAATAATGATGAAAGAATGGAAAAGAAACAGATTTTTAACTTGAGGACTGAAAGGCTGCTGCTGTTATGTAGCCATTTTGGCCAGGAGATCTGTTGTCATGTTCACGTCTTGTACATCCACATTCATCCTCAGTAGTTCATCAACTACCTCTCCATAACTGCATCATGCAGCCATACCTAGGTTGACCATTCTTACAACTGTTTTTCACTTTGTCCTCTAGAAGAGATTTCTGTAGATTTTTCACTCTGATCAAATGGCTGAAATATGGACAATTTATTTTGTTGTTGGAGCTATTTCTATACTTAGAATTTAAAACATCCTCTTCTTCTGTCTTATGATCTGTGTATTCAACTTGTAGCATGCACCTTAGCAGCCAAATTTCAAAAATTTTGGTTCTGTCCAATAACTCTTCAGTTATAAATCTTTAGGGTTGCATGGTGGCTCAGTAGTTTCCACTGCTGCCTCACAGTACCAGGGTAAATCCCAAGAGCTACCTTAA
The DNA here is from genome assembly GCF_004010195.1 of Chiloscyllium plagiosum. NCBI lineage: Eukaryota > Metazoa > Chordata > Chondrichthyes > Orectolobiformes > Hemiscylliidae > Chiloscyllium > Chiloscyllium plagiosum. The sequence goes on from NC_057744.1 coordinate 23,492,588, forward strand.
ATATATTAAAGGAACAAGAATAAGTAGAGAGAGAATAGGGCTCCTCAAAGACCAAAGTGGACATGTATATGTAGAACTACAGGAGATGGGCAAGGCTCTCAATGAATATTTCTCCTCTGTGTTTACCTTGGAGAAAGACATGAAGGCTTGGGAACTTGGAGAATTTAGTGGTGATATCTTGGAGACAATCCATATCACATTAGAGGAGATGTTGGATGTATTGCAATGTATGAAGGTGATAAATCTCCTGATCCTGACCAGATATATCCAAGAACTAGCCTGTTATTGTTACAAGTCATTTTGTTTATTAGGTTGAGAACTGACTTCAAGGTTTGAAAGAGACTGAGTGGCTTCCAACTTCCTGCTATTATCAATTCATGTTTCTATTTCTCTACAGGCTAGAGAAGAAATTGTGGAGACCTGGCTGATATTTTTGCGTCATCATTAGCCATGGGTGAGGACTTGGAAGAATGGAGGGTAGCAAATGTTGTGCCATTATTCAAGAAGGCCTGCACAGAAAAACCTGGGAACTATAGACCAGTGAGCCTAACATCTGAGATGGGTAAGTTACTTGCGAAGATTCTGAGAGATATGATATATATGCATTAGAAATCGTCAGCATGGCTTTGTGAGTGGGAGATCATGTCTCACAAATTTCTTTGATGATGTGACCAGGAAGGTTGATGAGGACAGGACATTAGACATAGTCTGTATGGATTTCAGTAAGGCTTTTGAAAAGGTTCCACATAGTAGGCTGCTCTGGTAGGTTAGATTGCATGGAATCCAGAGCAAGCTGTCAAATTCGAAACAAAATCAGCTCGATGATAGGAAGCAAAGGTAATAGGGGAAGGATGCTTGTTAGACTGGAGGTCTGTGAGTAATGGAGTGCCTCAAGGTTGCTGCTGGGCCCTTTAATGTTTGTTATCTAAATCAATGATTTGGATGAGAATGTACATGGCATGATTAGTAAGTTTGCTGATGACACTAAAATATGCAGTATCGTGGACAGTGAGGAAGCTTATCAGAAATTGTAGCATTACCCTGATCAGCTGAGGAAGTGGGTCAAGAAATGGCAAATGGAGTTTAATATAAATAAGTGTGAGGTTTTGCTTTTTGGAAAGTCAAATCAAGGTAGGAGTTTCATGGTGAATGGTCGAGCCTTAAGGAGTGTAGTGGAACAGAGAGACCTTGGAGTTCAGGTTCACAATTCTCTGAAAGTGGAGTCACAAGAAGTGGAGACAGGGTAGTGAAGAAGGCTTTTGGCACACTGGCATTCATCAGTCAAGGCATTAAGTATAGAAGATGGGAAGTTATGTTGCAGTTATACAGGATATTGGTGAAGCCACACTTGGAGTATTGTGTTCAGTTTTGGTCATCTTGTTAGGAAAGATGTTATTAAACTGGAAAGAGTGCAGAAGAAATTTACAAAGATGTTGCCTGGACTCAATGGTCTGAGTTTTTTCTTTAGAGCATGGGTGACTGAGGGGGGATCCTCATAGATCCTTGTATAAGATCATGAGAGGCATGGATGGGGTGAATGCATTCAGTCTTTTTCCCAGGGTCGGGGAATCGAGGACTGGAAGGCATCAGTTTAAGATTAGAGGGGAAAGAATAAAAGGAAATCTGAGGGGCAACATTTTTACAGAGAGGGTAGTACACATATTGAATGAGCTGCCAGCGGAAGTGGTTGAGGTGGGTGCATTAACAATATTTAACACATGGATAGGAACAGATCAGAAGAATATGGACTGAGTGCAGTAAAATGGAGTTAGTGTGGACAGACATTTTGGTCGGCATGGACCAGTTTGGGCCAAAGGGCCTGTTTCTGTGCTGTGGACTCTATAACTCAGGCTTGATTCCAGCTTTGGTCGACTGACTGTGTGGAGTTTGCATAATCTCCTCATGTCTGCGTGGGGTTTCCTGTAGGTGCTCCAGCTACCACCCACAGTCCAAAGATGTGCAGGTTGGATGGCTTGACCATGGAAAATGCAGGGTTACACAGATAGGGGTGGTCTGGGTAGGATGATTTGCAGAGAGTCAGTGTGGACTCAATGGGCTGGATGGCCTGCTTCCACACTGTAGGGATTTTATGATGTTTAATGTTCAGGTTTCTGAGGCATACAGGAAAGTAGGCTGAATATGACATTTTATAAGTATTTTTGCTTGTTGCAAACTTCAGTTTTCTTGTTCCTCATACATCTTTGCAAAATTGCTTCTTTTTTTTAATCCTTCTTCTAACTTCTGCATGACATCTGCCATTGTCTGTTATCATTTTTCCTAAATAGATAAACTTATTTACTTGTTACAATGTGATACATACCCTTCAATCTTCACTCCAGGTTCACTTTTCAAATAATAAACATTTATGAATGTCTCAGGATTGAGGAACCAGAATGGAGTTATCAGAAGGATAGGTAGAAAGCAAATACAAAGCATGAATGGGAATATGCTTTAAATGAAATATTACTAAAATGGAAAACAAATATACTGGGAGTGGATTAGAGGTGAGATACGTGCCATGTTAGAATAGGAAAGAGAAACATTTGAATACGATGCGATTGTATAGTAAAATAAATAATGCATGTAGGTAGACTGAAAATAAATCACACAATGAACTGTGTGATAAAGTATTGGTGCTGAAAAGAAATCACAAAATGAGACTCATGCTGCAAAAGATAAAATCTTTTGGCAGATGGGCAGAAAGGAATATGAAGCGATATGAAAAGGTATGTGGTGCACAAAAGGCAAAGATGGTAAAACATTGTTTGAAAGGGATGCAGTCACAAAACATGTTGTTAGAATATTGTATGATGACTTGAAATCCATTCTTGATTATTCAATACCACTTCTTGACCTAAAAACTCCAATAATTTGTATTATAAGGTATTTTTACACATTTTTAAAATCAGATTATTTGAAATAAGCAACTTTATATTGAGAGAATATGAATAAAAGAACAAAAACAAAGAAAAAATTACTTTAATTCTGAACAGGTCAGGCAGCATCAATGGAGGGAAACAGTTAATGGTTCTATCTAATTGTTGGAAATAGAATAAGTTAGGGATGGAACAGGATTTAAGGAGAAAGTGAGGACTGCAGATGCTGGAGATCAGAGCTGAAAATGTGTTGCTGGAAAAGCGCAGCAGGTCAGGCAGCATCCAAGGAACAGGAGAATCGACGTTTCGGGCATAAGCCCTTCTTCAGGAATGGGGAAGAAGAGAGCTTCTTCAAGGAAGGCATCCTTCTAAGAGGATTCGCCGTAGGTTAAAATCTTCGAGGAGAAAGTGAGGACTGCAGATGCTGGAGATCAGAGCTGAAAGAAGGGCTTATGCCTGAAACATCGATTCTCCTGATCTCGACTTTTCTCGTGCATATAATATTTAACATCTTGTCTATGCTTGATCTCCACAAGCTTCCATTATTTGTTGACAGTTCTTTGTTCAGAATTTAACATTAAAATTGTCCGCATTATCACTTCTAATTAAAAATCCTGATGTTGCTTTAACGGTAGGCTGTGGTCACTCAGTGGGTTTCAGCTAGCCTGTATTCCTTGACATACCTGGTGTACAAGGGATACAGGCTGGGAAATTTACTAAAGCTTTTATCATTTGTTAGGGATAATGTAGTGATGCTTTTTACTCTTCTTGAATTAATTGACAGTACCAGGAAACTATATATTGAGTCAAAACATTTTAAAGATTATTCATACATATTTATATTGATAGTATCAAAATAGAGAGCAGAGAGTCTTGTACCTGAGTTATCAATAACATTAAAAACACGGACATGGAATATGCAGTGATGAGACCATTTCCAGTTTTCAAAAGCAAGCTAATTCTATCTATATAGGATAAGAAACAGGGCATTGGGTGCCTACTCTCTATACTGTCCCATTGTACTTATGTAATGATGTCTTCTTAATTCCTCCTCAATCTGCTAAAATTCAATGGAATCCTGTTCTTCATCATCACATCATTAACCCACACACCACAGGTACATTAGGGGATTTGGATTAAAATGTAAACATGTCTGTGAGATATTGAGCTATCAAGATCTTGGGAAAAGGCAAGGAGTCAATAACAATACCTAAAAGGTCAATTTGATAATGTATTTAATTAACTACATTAACATTTCTTATTCAGGTCTGATCAATATGGTCAGGCTTGTCTGTCATGAATTTTTTGATAGAATGTGATAAATACACGAAATTCATAAGATATATGAATATCTGGCCGTGCATTACCGTTTAACATTATGATAAATATTATCATTTAATAGCAAAGAGAAATATTGGGTTATATTTTACACTCAGCTCTGTTTTATCATCAGTAATTAACAGCAAATTTTAAGTGTGCTACTTCAGTCCCAGCATTCACTGATTTTCTTAATACAGCACAGGCAACAATGTCATATGAAAGATTAATGAAAATTGCTGGCAAAACTCAGCAAGTTTGGCAGCATCTGTGGGAAGAAAGCAAAATTAATGTTTTGAGTCCAGCGACCTTCCATCAGAACTTATTGAAGCTAGGAAATACTGGTGTTATTGCTGAAGGTAAGGTTGAAGCAGGGCTGAGGGAAGGTTTATGTTGATGAGGGAGAAAGAGAGACATGAGTAGCTAGATGGAGTTGGAGCTCAGAGAGAGAGAGAGAGAGAGATATGAAGAGGGTAGGTAACCAAGGCGATAAAAGTTATGTGATACAAGTTTGCTTCCATCTATACTCCAACAATGCGAGTGGAAAGTATGCCCTTGCAATATTTTAAGAGCATATTTAAATGAATTTCTGTAAAAGTCAGTTTGAAACCATTCAAAAAATACCATTAGAGCAGCCAAGTTAATAATGCAGATTTGAATACAGAGTTTGGAATTTCTTTTTAATAAATAAAGTATTATATTTCTGATAGTGCTGTTATTTGATCCACTCATAAATAAACCACTTGCCTTGAATCTTATTGTTTTTGTAATGCAGGTTTATACGTGTCAGATTTTTTGTTTAATAGCATGAGTGTGTTAAATACCCATGACAAAGTTTTAGTGGTTGTACAATGTTTTGGTCACTGATATAATTAGAGATACAATGATGCTCTTCTGCTTATAAACTATGAAAAAGAGAAGTGCCTTTCATCAAGGGGCCAACACATTTTGAACCAAAGAAAAAGGAATAATAAATGAGTGGGCAACAGAATGCAACACAGATCTCTGAGAAATTGAGTCAAAAGAGAAAATTAAAACACAGATGTAATCAAATAAAATGAAGAGATGAAAAACTAAAATGATAGAATAGAGGCTGCCTGCTATATAAAATTCAGGAGAACTTGATCATCAGGAACTTGTTCTGACTTTTGTTTTAATTACTCTGCCTCCTTTTGTTCAATTAAAATCCCCACCCCAGTCATATGTATCTTACTGACACTTACTGCATGACACAGATGTATGTTCCAGTAGTGAAACTAATAAAAACCAAAGTTTCAAGGCCAAATGTACCCAATGTTAAACATCTCCAACTGTTGCTCTATCTCAGTCACAATGACAAAAATCAGTGGCGACACTGCACTGTAGGTCCATATCATCTTCACAGTCAAACTGATATTTGCATTAATAGAGCACTGTCACCTCACTGAACATCTGCCTTAAAAACTCTGTGCAAAGAATAAAAAGGATGTCTTTTTGTGTGGCTTGAGATCAACACCATTACTCTCACTTAAACGATCACCATTGAGAGAAATGGGCAGTATTCCAATCAATCACAAAATCTCTTGCTGCCACATTTTGCAATCTGAGAAATATTCTTGTAAAAAATATAAAAGGAAGTTATATGATTCATAAAACATATTTTTTTTCCAAAGGAACAGACATAGCTAATAATTTGTTGACTGAAATAGAATTGAATATTCTGTTTGCCTTTTGTCACATGGGTCAGATACATCATGTCATTTAGTGAGATCAACTTGCATAGGAAAAACTTCAACTCAGCATAGGGTTCTTATCTAAAGTGAAGAATGGATTGATCAAAAATAAACTGAGTTGCTCAAAACAGTAGAATACTTTATTATTTAAATTCTCCCAAGGCACAAACACAAATCTCGAAGTCAAAACCACCTCATGACTACTCCTCTTAAAAATAAGCATTTTGTAATGTAGAAGGATGTTAATCATATATTAGCATGATTTGGTACATGTTTAATGCTCGTACACAAGTGTTAGAAATGTCTCAGTTTTCAACTACGATTACGCTTGGCACAGTGTGCAAAGTAACAGGAAGAAGAGAGATGCAAATGCAATTGACACTGGAGTTGCATTAAACCTCCCCATCAAGGGCAATAATGGATTAAAGGCCGCTACGGTGCTACAGTTTTCCAGTCAATATTCTTTATTTCCTGCATAACCTCTATTTCATCTTCTTCACACACCATTAGGAGGAGTCGATTTGCTGTCAATTGCCATCTCAGGCAGATGCATTAATGCAGGCTCACAAAAAGACGACACACTGCATTATCACTTCACTCCCTTTCAAATTAGAGCATAATGCTGGCTCCTCACAGCTTGTGACATGTTAACACTATCAGCTATTTGTTGTGATTGGGCTTAATGCATTGTGTCCAAAGATTTCATCAGATGTTTGATGACAGAAATAAACCACTGCCCACAGGGAAATTGGACTGATTAATAGAATTAGACATTGTGTGGAATCAATAAGGAAGAGGTGGCTATGTGAGTCCCTTGGAGACTCAGCACTTCAAGGAGACTTTTGTCAACATTCGAGAGCTGGCAGCCTCTCTTAGTAACCTGGAATCCTGTGTGTGTTCTGCTAATGGAACCCTCATTCCTTGTCTGTAAAAGCTAGGATAAGGCCTCTGAGAGCGAAATTACATGTACATCCAACAGCATTTGCTCGGCCGCATAATAGTGATTCAGAATAATCGTAATTTACCATTAGTGCTAAGATATTGCTTTGAATTGCATTTTTTAAAGATGTGAAGTATTTTGTTAGTTGCTGTTCTCTGTGTTTATCAGACAAGGATTGACATGTTGTGCATCTCAATCATTTTGTTTCAATGTCTGTAGCTTTCGTTTTCTAGCTGGCTTACTAAACAAAAAGACAGATGTGCAGTGTTTCAAAACATTTGGATGAGCATCAGGGCATTATCTGAGGCAGAATCTGAATTATGAAATGATGCTGAAAATATGACATGAAGCAACACATGAAAGATGGGAGTGTTATGTTTACATAATGCTTGATCGCTTTCTGAGGGCATCTTGAAGTGCTTCACCACAAAGTACATCTTTTGAAGTTCAGGAACTGTTGAATGCAGAGAAAGCAAACTTACAGATTAGAAAGCCTTACAAATTATGTTGTACAAGATTTATGCACACGGTTATTGTAAAATATGCCTCAGCATTCAATTAGGCTCAGTACTTGCAATGCAGCAGGAAGAAGAGAAATGCAAATGCAGTTGACACTGAAATTTCATTCAATTTTCCCATCAAGGGCAATAATGGATTAGCATTTTAATCCAGAAAGTCAATTGATGCAGAATAGTACAAGACCTCATTGTTATGCATACTGGTATTTATTTACAGAGTGAAATATCATAAGTATACACCTCCTAATCTAATCTAAAGGCAATATGAAACCACATGATAACCATGGATGAAGATAACCATGCTGCCATATTAGAGTTGAAAAGTGTGGCACTGGAAAAGCACAGCAAGTCAGGCAGTATCCAAGGAGCAGGATAGTCGATTGTTTTGGGTATAAGCCCTTTATCCAAAACATTGACTCTCCTGCTCCTCGGATGCTGCCTGCCCTGCTGTGCTTTTTCAGCTCCACACTTTTCAACTCTGACTCACCAGCATCTGCAGTCCTCACTTTCTCCCATGCTGCCATATTAACTAACCAACCAATAAGAATCCAATAACTTTACCCTCACATTATAACAGCCAGTTGTGTTTAAATTATGTCAGAAGTTATGTTTCTCTGTCTTAAAATTGATTTTTTTTAATTAAATTGGGACATGAGCGTCGCTGGCCGTCCAACATTTAATCCCCATCCTTAGTTGTCCTGCAGAAGGTGAGCTGTCTTCTTGAACTGCTGCAGTTCACATGCTGTTGGTTGACCCACAATGAATGCCCTTAGTGAAGACATTCTACGATTTTGACCCAGCCACACTGAAGGAATGGTGATATATTTCCAAGTCAAGATGGTGAGTGGCTTGAAGGGGAACTTGGAGGTGATGGTATTCCCATGAATCTGCTGCCCTTGTCCTTGTAGATTTTTAGGTATGCCTGGTGCTGCTCCTGCACTCGCCATTGAATTGGGGTTAATCCCTGGCTTGATGATTGTGGTTGAGTGAGGGATATGCCATGCCATGAAGTTACAGATTGTATTGGAGTACAATACTGCTACTGATGGCTCACAGTGTCTTATCAATGCCCAATCTTGAGTTGTTAGATCTGTTCGAAGTCTGTCCCATTTAGTACGATGATAGTGTCATACAACATGATGGAAGGTATTTTCAATGCAAAGTTGAGATATTGTTTCCACAAGGACTGTGTAGTTGTAACTCTTACCAACACTGTCATGGACAGATGCATCAGCAGCCAGCAGTTTGGTAAGGATGAGGTCAAGTATATTTTTCCCTTTTGTTGGTTCCCTCACCATCTGCCACAGACCCAGTCTTGCAGCTATATCTGTAAAGAGCCAACCAACTTGATCAGTCATGTTGCTGCTGAGCCACTCTTGTTGATGGATATTGAAATCCCCCACCAGAGTATACTTTGACCCCTTGATGTTCTCAATGCTTACTGCAAGTGTTGTTCAACATGAAGGAGTACTGATTAATTGGCTGAGAAGGGATAGTCTGTGGTAATCTGCAGGAGGTTTCCTTGCCCATGTTTAACCTGAAGCATGGAATCTGGATTCAATGTGGAGGACTCTCAGGGCAACTCCCTCCTGGTTGTATACCACTGTGCCACCATCTCTGCTGGTTCTGTTCTGTCAGTGAGACAGGAGATATCCGGGATGGTGATGGTGGTGTCTAGGACATTGTCTATAAGGTGTGATTCCATGGATATGACTATATCAAGATTTTGCTTGACTAGCCTATGAGAGACAGCTCTCCCAACTCTGGCACTAGCCCCAGATGAGAAGGAGATATTTGCAGGCTCGAAAAGGCTGTTTCTGTCATTGACTTTTCCAGTGCCTAGGTCGATGCTGGGTGGTCTGATTTAATTTCTTTGAGATGTTTTAGCGATTTGGTACAACTGAATGGTTTGCTCAGCCATTTCAATGTGCAGTTGAGAGTCAACTACATTTTGATGAGTCTGAGGTCACATGCAGACTAGCCCAGTTGAGAATGGCAGATTTCCTTTCCTGGAGGACATTAGTGAGCCAGATGGGTTTTTCCAACAATCGGCAATGGTTATCAGTCAGTTCTTAATTCCAGATTTTTTAAAAATTCAATTCAAATTCCATCATCTGCTGTGGTGGGATTCAAACCCGGCCCCTAGAGCATTAGCTGAGTTTCAGGATTCATGGTTTTGTGACAATACCACAAGTTCAAAGTTAGATTTCTTGATACCAGTCCTAAATTCACCATTTATGAACTTAAAACCATTATTCCACTCTTATAATTGAATTTGAATTAATGTCCATATTCATAATGAATCAATTTTACACAAGTCTGAGGGGAGGGGAATGGTTCTAAGACTAGTATTCTCAATTTAAATAGAGATAATTATCAGGGCATGAAAGGAGAGTAAGAATAAGGAGAAATGAATACAAATGTTAGGAGGTTATGTTTCAGTTATACATTGCAACATTTAAACTACATCTGAAATAATATGTATTGTGTTGGTCTTCTTAAATAAGAAAGGATGTAAAAATGTTGGAAGGGAGTTCAGAAAAGGAGCAGGAATGGACTGGTTGTCATCTGAAGAATATTTGAACATGCTGGGCTTTTACCCATAGGAGACTTGAAGCATTGGTGGCAGTCAGATTGAGACATGTAGTATTTTGAAAGGTCATACGGTAATGATGTTTACTTTTGTGAGTTAATCTAGAACTAAGAGTCACTGTTTAAAAGTAAGAAATTGCCCATTTAAGCAAACAGTAGGGGAATGTTCTCTTGTGAAATCTTTCAAACTCTCTTCCTGAAAAGGCAGTGGAAGCAAAGTGTTTAGGTTGATTTTTAACTTTGCCCAATGCAGTCCAACACTAGCACCTCCATATCACAGATATTTTAAAGCAGAGGTGGATTGTTTTTCAATCCCTTGTTTATCAAAAACCTATCAGGGATAACTAGAGCAATCAGATCAGTCATGACCCTATAGTAGAGAGGTTTGAGGAGTCAAGTTGTCTAATTCATATGATCATATGTTAACTATTACTCTGTCATTAGTCCTGTCCACAAGATCTGCTGTTAGAGCTTAAAAATGTGTTGCTGGAAAAGCGCAGCAGGTCAGGCAGCATCAAAGGAGAAGGAGAATCGATGTTTCGGGCATAAGCCCTTTTTCAGGAATTCGCCCGAGCGCTTCTGGAGGCCGATGGAAGATTCTGGAACGGTTGAGGAATCCGGAGTGTGGGGGTAAGTACATGAAAGTTTTTGGTACATATTGTCTTTAATTTCCGATATGCCTAGAAAGAACTGTTTGTTTAGTGTATGGATTCTTCTGTGGATGAAGAAGAGTAAAGGACCTTTGCAAGTCTGTGAGACTGTTGTCCTGAGCTGGGGTAGGGCTGACCGTAGGGAATGTAGGTAGCGGCACATGGAGCGGAGGACCCAGAGGGAGGTCTAGAACATAGAACATAGAAGAATACAGCGCAGTACAGGCCCTTTGGCCCTCGATGTTGCGCCGATCCAAGCCCACCTAACCTATACTAACCCACTATCCTCCATATACCTATCCAATGCCCGCTTAAATGCCCATAAAGAGGGAGAGTCCACCACTGCTACTGGCAGGGCATTCCATGAACTTACGACTCGCTGAGTGAAGAACCTACCCCTAACTTCAGTCCTATATCTACCCCCCCCTTAATTTAAAGCTATGCCCCCTTGTAATACCCATAGAACAAATTGTCCTGAAGAAGGGCTTATGCCCGAAACGTCGATTCTCCTTCTCCTTTGATGCTGCCTGACCTGCTGCGCTTTTCCAGCAATACATTTTTAAGCTCTGATCTCCAGCATCTGCAGTCCTCAAGATCTGCTGTTACACATCTACATCCAACACCAAAAAGCTTACATTTTCCTGAATCAAAACTGAAAGAACTGCAGATGCCAGAAATCAGGAACAAAAACAGAATTTGCTACAAACGCTCAGCAGGTCTGGTAGCATCTGTGAAGAGAAATCAGAGTTAATGTTTCGGGTTCAATGACACTTCTGATTCTGAGGAAGGGTCACTGGACCTAAATGTTCACTCTGATTTCTCTCCACAGATGCTGCTAGACCTGCTGAGCTTTTCCAGCAATTTCTATTTTTGTTTCTTAAGATTTCCTAGTCTCTCTTCAAATATTAGGTTCCTGACAACTGTATTTAATGGTATCCAGAAGATTTATCACTGTAGTCAGTGCCTGAAGATGTCTCTTAATCCACAATGAATAAAATGGATGAAGTATTCAAGGTGAGAATTGATCAATACACCAGAAAAAAATACTGTTACATTCTCTGGCTTGATTTTTAATTCATTCACAGACTGAGGGTGTTTTGTGCATTTACTACCAATCCTTAATTGCACTTGAGTAAGCTACCTTCATAAATCTTTGCAGTCTATCTGGTGTATGTACACCAGTGCTTAAGGAAGGGAATTCTGGGATTTTAACTTAGTGATGTTGAGGGAAGGGCAAAATATTTCTAATTCAGGATGGTCTTTGATGTGGTGAGAAATTTGCAGTCATAGAGTCATGAACCCATAAAGTTTTAGAGGTGTACAGCATGGAAACAGACCCTTCAGTCCAACTCATGCATGCCAACCACATATCCTAAATTAATCTAGTCACATTTGCCAGCATTTGGTCCATATCTCTCTAAATCCTTCCTATTCATATACCCGTCCTGATGCCTTTTAAATGTTGTAATTATACCAACCTCCACCATTTCCTCTAGCAGTTTATTCCATGCACACCTTTTGCATGAAGAAATTGTCACTTATGTCCCTTTTAAATCTTTCTCCTCTCACCCCAAACCAATTCACTCCAGTTCTGGACTTCCCACCCCAGGGAAAAGATATTATCTACTTACCATATCCATGCCCCTCATTATTTCATTACATTGTTCATTTACACTGCTGCCTGTCTTTCTTAATGGTAGAACAAAATTGTCTAGTTTTTTTTTCACATGGGAGGTCATAGTTCAATTTTTGTCCTACTCAGGGAATGATGGAAAAATTAACATAATGGTTTGCCCAACAGTACATGAATTTCAGGGAACAAAAATACAATTCCATAACAGTAAATTGATACTTTAAATGAATGAATAATGAACAAAATGACTGTTAAAGCATGTCAAGCACCAGAGTTAAACAATAAAGCTTTTTTTGCTTTTTCAGTTGTGAAGAAAAGTGAGAGGCAGATAGACGAGGCCCCAAATTTAGGGAAATGGATGGGACTGAGGCCAAGTTAAGGAGTTCAGGCAGCATCAAAGGAACAGGAGAATCGACGTTTCGGGCATAAGCCCTTCTTCAGGAATGAGGAGGGTGTGCCAAGCTAAGATAAAAGTTAGGGAGGAGGGACTTGGGGGAGGGGCGCTGAGAATATGATAGGTGGAAGGAGGTTAAGGTGAGGGTGATAGGCCGG
>NC_057744.1:23505858-23532515 GCF_004010195.1 Chiloscyllium plagiosum
CCCAACCCTCAGACTCAGCACCGCCTTCTTGACCTGCAATCATCTTCCCGACCTCTCCGCCCCCACCCCCCCACCGGCCTATCACCCTCACCTTAACCTCCTTCCACCTATCGTACTTCCAACGCTCCTCCCCCAAGTCCCTCCTCCCTACCTTTTATCTTAGCCTGCTTGGCACACTCTCCTCATTCCCGAAGAAGGGCTTATGCCCGAAACGTCGATTCTCCTGTTCCTTTGACGCTGCCTGACCTGCTGCGCTTTTCCAGCAACACATTTTTAAGCTCTGATCCCCAGCATCTGCAGTCCTAATTTTCTCCAAGTTAAGGAGTTGTGTTTAACTAAGATTGGTCTTGGTTCACCATTGGTGAGTACTCTGTGTCAAGTTCGATGGATTTCATATGAAAATCTGGTTCAGAAACAGGTTGCTCTTATACACACACATGCACACAGCATACAAATAGTTTTAGGAGCTCAGGCTTATGCAGTAGGGTGACAATCTTCTTTTCACCGATGATCCATGTTTCTTCCCTCACGTACAGCTCTCTCTCTGTCCTGTCAAACGGGCCTGTCTTGGCTCCATTCTAGACTTTGAAAACTGATTGCTTTAGCTACCCATCCTGTGCTGTTTATCCAATCATATGCTCTCTGACGGAGGAGGAGAAAACATAATACCAGCAGCAACATAGTGGTATTGTCACTGAACTAGTCATCTAGAGATTAATCCAGAGATCTATGACCTGTGTTTTCAATATCACCCTGGCCGATTACCATAATGATGATGGAAGAAGATGGCCATCATTGTCACAAAAGCCCATCTGGCTCAATTATGTCCTTTAGAGAAAGAAACCTTTTGTCTTTACTGGGTCTGGACTACATGTGACCCTGGGTCAACAGCAATGCGGTTTACTCTGAACTTCCTTGGTGAATAGCCTCACGAGCCACAATTGAGAGGCAAACTCAGCCCTGTACACTCTTTTCATAGACTAGTCAAGTAAGAACCTTACATGGTCATATCTGTGGAATTTTACCCCACAGACAAAATCCCAAGTGGGTTTTTCCAACAATTGGTAATGGTTTCATGGTCATCACTAGACTCTTAATTCCAAATTTTTATTGAATTCAAATTTTACCATCTGGCATGATATTCCCAAAAACATTACCTGGGTCTCTGGACTAATAGTCGAATGGTAATACCACTAGGCTATTGCCTCCCTGCTTTCAACATTATGGAGTTACCTGATTTCATAAAATGTAGAGGCAGAACATAAAAGTCTTAGTATTGATAAAATTACTGTCTAAAGTAATTCAAATTGTCAGAGAGTGAACACAACTGGAGGAGAACGGATGTGCTTTGCACTGCTGATCTCTAATTATTAATAAGAAGCAGCCACCCAACAGGTTCTCATTTTACTGAGAACACAGCATTTCCACAGCCATTAAAACCAGACAGATTTTACTCTTTAGTTCAGTATGCTCTCACTCATACAGTATCAGCAGTAGCCTAGTGGCCTCCACAGTTCATAAAGTGCTATTGCATGTGCTTTAACAGGACAATGTAATGCATTGTTCACAGAAGCCCTACAATGTGGAAGAGGCCATTTGATGCCTCAAGTCCACACTGACCCTCCTAAGAGCATCCCACCCAGCTCCAATCCCCATAATCCCACATTTACCACGACTAATCCACCCCTGGACACTATGAGCAGATGAGCATGACCAATCCACCTAACCTGCATATCTTTGAACTGTGGGAGGAAACAGAGCACCTGGCAGAAACCCACTCAGACTTGGGGAGAACTTGCAAACTCCACACAGACAATCACTCGGGGCTGGAAATGAACTAGGTTGCTGGAGCTGTAAGACACCAGTGCTAATCACTGAGCCACCATGCTGCCCATATTATTATTCAGCACAAGAGGGTCTTGTAAAATTAAAGCACTGTCAATTGTTCTTTGGTTCAAATTTAAGACTTTGCAAGTTTACTGTAAAAGTATAACAATTTTATCACCCATGCAATTTTTGATTATAACTTTGGCTTTGGATCAGAAATCCTTCCATTTATTGACCATCTCTGAAGCCTTGGTAGCAAGTCAGCTCAATCATTTTTTTTTCACAGCAAGTTAGATTTTACCTCTTTGACATACTTGTGCAATCAATAAGAAAAAGTTATCAGATTATCCTGTGCATAAACTTAGAGCTGAAAAATCTTTGTATCTATCATTCTGATAACTTGTGAATTTTGTGATTTGTTATAATGAAGTCCTGAAGTTGACACATCATTAAGAGGCCAACACTGTGATGCAGTTTTAAGGAAAAATACATACAGTGAATTGGAGTTATAGCTAGGCACATTCGAGCTCTAGTGAGTTGAGATTAACTTTGGCTTTACTTTACTGCTCAAATATGGGTTAACAGGAAGATGGCTCATACCCCAATGGATGAGCAATAGGTCTAGTTAAATGAAAGCTTCCTTACTCTGATTGAAAAGGAAAGGGGCTTGCATCCCACTCAATGAAGCCTTTTTGTGTTTAGTGGGAAAAGTTTGCAAACAGAACCCCCCTGCAGCTGAAGAAACTGTTGTGGCTCATTTTAAAGAATGATGTGGAGGTGCCAGTATTGGATTGGGATGGAGGAGTTAAATATCACACAACAGCAGGTTATAGTCCAATAGGTTTAGTTGGAAGTACAAACTTTCAGAGTGCTGCTCCTCTGTCAGGTAGCAAGTGGGACAGGATCATAGGACATAAAATTTGTAGTAAAAGATCAAAGTGTCATACAACTGACGGTGAAGGAGTGAACAAACCTAGATTGCTATTAAGTCTTTAATCATAGAGAATGAAAATGCAGATTTCGAGTGATTACTATGCAAATCCTAGAAATTCTTTCAAGTCACAGACCTAAGATAACTTAAGGTTTTATTAAAAAAAAGGTTACATCACAGCTTAGACAATGCATTGAAGGTGTGAGGTTAGAATCTACAATCTAGATTCAGACTGATTGTATTTCCAAAGTAGGAATTTATAAAATGTCAGATGGACTGACTGCTTACAGAACGTGTATTTTTTTGAACAAAATGAAATGTATCTGCAAATACAAATCTGAAAATGCAAATTCACCTCATGGGCTTATATGAACGAGTGTGTGTGTGCGAGAGAGAGAGAGCAAGTGTTTTTGTGCGTGCTTGGTAGAGTGTATGCATAAGTGTGACAGAGTATATACGTGTGTGTGTGTATTTGAGAGTGAGCATGTGTATGAGAGACCGTCAGTGTGAGTGTGATCACGTGCAAGAGTCTGCGTGTATGTATGTGTATCTGTGCATAGGTGTGAAAGTGTATAGTGCAGTGGGGTTACCTGTAGTGTGACATGAACCCAGGGTCTCAGTTGAGGCCATCCTCATGGGTACTGAACTTGGCTATCAGTCTCTGCTTGGTGACTCTGCGTTGTTACATATCCTGATGTCTGCCTTGGAGGATGGTCACCCAAAGATCCGAAGTCAAATGTCCCTGAATGCTGAAATGTTCCTCGATTGGGAGGGACCATCCCTGTCTGGTGATTGTTGCTCGGTGTCTATTCATGCGTTGTCATGGCGTCTGCTTGGTCTTGTCAGTATACCATGCCTTGGGGTATCCTTGCCTGTAGCGTATGGGATAGACAACTTTGGCTGAGTCACATGAGTTCCTGTCCCTCCTGCTGGATCTGAAAATGTATTGCTGGAAAAGCGCAGCAGGTCAGGCAGCATCCAAGGAGCAGGAGAATCGACGTTTCGAGCATGAGCCCTTCTTCAGGAATTCATGAATAAGGGCTCATGCCCGAAACGTCGATTCTCCTGCTCCTTGGATGCTGCCTCACCTGCTGCGCTTTTCCAGCAACACATTTTCAGCTCTGATCTCCAGCATCTGCAGTCCTCACTTTCTCCTTCTGCTGGATCAGCAGGCAGTCTGGCTATCTGACATCTTTGCTCTGCTTAGAGGGAGAGCAACATTGTTTTCAAACAAATATACAGTTAGTGAGGGAGCTCTCTCACCCAGTTTTAAAGAAAATGAGCCCTCAACCCTGCTGGTTAAGCAACAGTTGTTTCTTTGAATTTAAGAGAGACCGAGAGGTTTCTGAATAGTTCCCCAGTGATGAGGAAGCTGTCATAACCATGTGGCAGAGCAGCTAGTCCAACTAATGTCCTTTTGGGATGGAAACTGCCTTCCTTACTTAGTCTGACCTACATGTGACTTCAGACCCACAGCAGTGCGGTTGATTCTTAACTGCTCTCTGGGCAATTAGTGATGGGTAATAAATGCTGCTTAGTCAGTGATGCCCTCATACTGTGAATGAATTTTAAAAAAAGCAACAGTCCCCCTGAAGATGGGGGATAGAAAGGAGTTTTGCAAGGTCCTCCAACTATGCAGGAAAATCTAAAATGGCATGGGCGTGGGCGGCACGGTGGTACAGTGGTTAGCACTGCTGCCTCACAGCACCAGAGACCCGGGTTCAATTCCCGCCTCAGGCGACTGACTGTGTGGAGTTTGCACATTCTCCCCGTGTCTGCGTGGGTTTCCTCCGGGTGCTCCGGTTTCCTCCCACAGTCCAAAGATGTGCAGGTCAGGTAAATTGGCCATGCTAAATTGCCCGTAGTGTTAGGTAAGGGGTAAATGTAGGGGTATGGATGGGTTGCGCTTCGGCGGGTCGGTGTGGACTTGTTGGGCCGAAGGGCCTGTTTCCACACTGTAATGTAATCTAATCTAATCTGAAAGAATTCTGCAACCCTGTTGGATGAACACGAGATCAGGATGGTCAATACCAATTTCTGTATTTAGAGAGAGTAACCAGGGATGTTCAGTATTTAACATGCAGAGGGTGAGGGAGATGCCACATCTAGTTGAAGAGCTACAGGGCATACAGTAATGTCTGGAGAGCCATCAGGGGTGGTAGAGTCTTAAAGCTTATAGAAAGGTTGGAGACTAATTCTTCCCCAAAGTAACAGAACTGGGAAAGTTAAAACTCCTAAGATTCCATGGCACTTATTACTACCACAAGGGAGGCTAAGGTAAAACATATAGCCAAGTTAATTGGAGAGCCAATATTCTTCTAACTGTAACAAGAAGGTGTCTGCCAAAGGGTCATACTCCCAGACATATCATAGCTGGGAGGCTGGCAGACATTGCAACTTGAACTTACGCATCCAGTGAACACTCTGACCAAAGAGCAGTAGAATGAAACTTGAACATTTTAAAGAAATCTACAGGGATTCGACCAATATACCCCATTGGCAGTACATGCCATGGATGTGGGAGAAGCCCCACCCCTTTATCAAATTACTACCAGCTCAACCCCAAAAGGCTGGCATATGTCAGGCAAGAAACGCAACCCATGTTGGGCAACCAGATCATTGAGCCTAGCCAGAGCAACTGGAGTTTCCCAATTGCACTGATCCCGAAGCCAAATGGGTCAAATGGAATGAAAAGGACAGCTTCTCATCTAATTCTGACTTTGGGGATTGTATGGATGATGTAAACCACTTTCCCCTCTTTATCAAGATTGACCTTTTTAAAGAGTACAAGCAACTTACTATGACCCCAGAGCAAAAGAAATTTCACCTTCATCCCTCTGGATGGCCTATACTTGAGCAACGTTGTATTCTTTGGCCTTATCATTGACCCAGATTCTCTCTGAGGCTGAGAAACATCATTGAACATTGTCGGTTTAAATTTATATTGAAAATCCAATCATGATACTGGGTGTCAAATCTCATCAACATGAAACCAGGGAACTGCAAGTACTTAATAAGTGCCATCAGGCAGCCTATGGGTAAGTAATGAAAGGCAGATGACAAGAAAATGCATACTTGGAAGCTACTTAAGAACACAAAATGGAAAGGTCAGTGGTTTATAAGTGTCACACAGGCATTTTGTTTTACAGATAGAGTCTTTCCCTATGCAAGAATAGACAGTAATAAGGAAGATCCCACATACAGCATCTTGGATGGCAGGACTTCCTTATGAAGGGAGACTAGATCAGTTAGGATGATGTTCACTGCAGATTAAAAGAAGGAGGGGTGATCAAATAGAAACCTATAAAATTTTAACTAAACTAGACCGGTGAATGCAGGAAAGATGTTGTGATGACTGGAGAGTCCAGAACCAGGCGTCAGAGTTATCATTCTCCTAGCTATAATCTAATATAACTTCCATTTCTCAGTATCATTACCTTCCAAATTTTATATTTGCTTTTACCATTTGTGACTGAGCTGAGGAGATAATTCTTCACCCTGGGAGTGGTCACCCTGTGGAATTTACTGTCACAGAAAGCGGTTGAGACCAAAATATTCAAGCACTTAGATATATTTCCTAAGGCCAAAGGGATCAAAATGTATGGGGAAAACGCAGGAACCTAGGAATGAGTTGGATGATGAGCCATGATTCTATTGAATGGGGGAGTGAGCTTGTTAGGATGAATGACCTGCTCCTGCAGCTATTTTCTATGTTGCTATATTTCTATCTGCTTGTACCACCATTGTGATGAACCAATTCAAAATGTTTAGAGGATGCCACAATCAAACTGTTCAGATTTCAGCTTTCTATCAGTACTGTGGCAATTCCTGTTAACTTGGGTGCACAGTACTATCTGCACTCATCCCTTATATTTCATTATGAACAGGGTTATAAAAGTTGCAAGAAAATCTAATGCCTTGATAAGTGTCAGTGCGTATGTGAATCCATTCGAGTATCTAACATGGCATGAATCGTGACAAGTGCTTCTTATGCATGAACATCAATTTTCAATTCAGTTTTCAGAGAGCCCTGAAAGCATTTTCTCTCCCTTCCTTGAGAGGGCATGTCATTCTTAAGCTATGAAAAGAGGACCTGTTTTTGGAACTGATCATTTGGTTAATTGGTAGATCAGTGTTGCTGATTTATGTTATCATGTTTGCATTGTTAGATGGGTTAAATTTTAGTGAAGATATTGAAGTTTATTCTTCTGTCTTTCCCTTTTACTCTGAATATCCTGCAAAGTCACTGCTGGTGGAAGTTCTCCAAGGCCTGTGACCCAACTCTCACTGTCACATAGATGGGCAGTGACAACAATAGTGTTGCAGACTAAAACCTTTATCCTCTTGGGACAGCTGATTCTATGCTGAATCTCTCTTTGTGTCTCAGATGTATTTAAGAATTGACCTCGACTGATTTTTGCAGATTGGCGCATTCCAAGATTCAGGATTATGTGCTGAGGGATGCACTAAAGCTTGGGGCTCCCGATGCCAAAGCACAGTAGGAAAAGACCATTGTCTGAGATCTTCCTGCTGAAGTTAATTGGGTGTGTGTTCAGATATCAGACCCTCCTAGTGCCTCAATGCATGTAAACATAGTCTTGATAATGAAAAAGTTGACTTTGGTTTGTTGGGATAGAGTAAACACAAATATTTGTTTGTTTACTTGATATGGTACTGTACAGAACTGAACTGCATTTGTGACAATGTGTATATGGACAGAGATTTTTTTATAAATAAAGAATACTTTAAAATATTTATTTAAATATAGCCTTGTATGAATAAGAAATGATTTGAGTTTGTTTGTTCTCCATATGTAAAGACTGTATAGATTCAAACAGCTCTAGTGACTATAGATATGAAGAATTTTCATGAATAATGTATATTTTAAAATAAAAAGTAGCTTATTAAGGAAGATAAATAAAAACCCAAAGAATGGTGAATGCTGTAAATCAGAGACAAAAATAGAAGTTGCTGGAAAAGCTCAGTAGGTCTGGCAGCATCTGTGGAGAGAAATCAGAATCAATTGGAGCTAATTGAAAGAGTCCTTCTGTGGAAGCATAACTCGCCCTGAAAAGTTAACTCCAATTTCTCTCTACAGTTGCTGCCAGACCCTCAGAGCTTTTCTAGCAATTTCTATTTTTGATTCTTATTAAGAAAGGTAGCTGCTGAGTTATGGGAAAAGTTCAACAGCTTGTGAAGTCTCCCCATCCATAACAATAGCTTGAGATGAAGGGAGAAAAGCAAAATACTGCAATTGCTTGAAATCCAAAATAAAAACAGAAAATCCTGGTGAAACTCAGCAGGTCTGACAGCAATTATGAAGATAGAGAAACGACATTTCTTCAGAATTTTGTCTTCTGCTAGAAGTGAAGTTACGTGTCTGGGGAGAACTGAATGGAGCAGTTTATTCTTGCTGATATTGAGTGAGAGACCAATTGTTTCATATGCGGAGTTGAAGAGGTTGAGGGAGTTCTTAATATTGCTTGCTGTACAGTCACAATTTTCAGCATATCGTAAGCCACAATGTGCTGAACTTAGCCATGAATTTCATCCTGTTGGGTCAAGGGAAACTTTGCACCCGTGAAGAATAACTCCTGAGTTTTCCCTACACTGAGATAGGCAATTTCTTTTTACATGAGGAATTTTATGTATAGAATCTGTTTTGACCTTTGTGTTGGAACAGAACTTTTAGCCGTGAAAGAACAATTAAGAATTTCAAGTTTTTTAACCTTCATATAAATATAATTGTCAATGAATGGGTTCACTAATGTATAATCTAAAAGCTCTGATCTGAGCTTTTCCAGACACATGGTGCTTTTCTGTGGCAGTTTCTGCCTAATGAATAAACTAGACACCCGACCCCCACTGCTCCACATCTCCAAACGACAACTAATCCCTGTTCTCTTTATCTCTGCACCAATTCAAGGAAGGAATGAGAAGGGCTGCAGCGTTTTATCTGCCTCCAGCTTCAATTAACTCCAGTTGTACAGGTCAGATAGGTTTAGTAGAACACTGAAAGCTGAGCTTTCACTAATCACCAAGTCTGGCATCAGCTTGTATCTAAAACCTTTAGCTCATTTGTTTCAGCAGGGATAAAGAAGATATGAAAGTAACTCTATTCTGTTTGAGCAGAGCAGGATGTTGAGCAAGTATGCATTTTAGACTCCACAATAGCCTTATTTTCTTCACTGTTAACTTTAGTAACTACATGGATATGAATGAAAACTGGTGAAATGCATTGAAAACACTTGAATGCATTACATATTTCTGTTTAGTTCTGAGTTTAATTTAACACCAGCTATTGTAAGGGTTGGAGACTTGTGCTAAATCTTCCAAGAGACCCGATCCTGAAAATATGCGCTACATATTATTCTTGAATTGCAAAATCAGGATATTTGAACACAAGACATATACCTATTTGTATACCCATAGAATCATACAGTACAGAAGAGGCCCTTTGGCTCATTCAGTCTATGCCATTAAGATTTTATTACACGTGCCATTATGATTGAAAATAGAATTAGGTGAAGCAGCATGTCTGTGCAGCCCTCGAAGGTGCATAGTGCCTTGAGTTCCAGACTATTCCTCCTGAATAGCTGAACTGTTGCTTCCCTGTATGAAACAGCATATTTCTGATCATGAGTCTTGTCACATGCTCTGTGCCCCACCATTTTATTACTTTGTCATAACTCAAAGGGACAGCCTCCTCTCGATATCATGTCTTGCTTGACTCCTCTTGTCAGAGCCTGACTCTGTGTCTGTGTTGCCACATCAAGGGTCAAGCTCTGCTTAGTGCTATAGGCTGCAATTCCTGGGGTTTTAAGTATTTTATTCCACCCGGGCATCATAATTCAGTCCACAGTGGCAGTTGGTGAAAGAAGGTATAGGGCAGAGTGGGAAAAGGAATTCCAAGGAGGAGGAGAAAGATTGGCATCATAAAATATTGGGGGTGATGGAACAGGGAGGTGAGGGGGCAAGTGCTTCTATATTATTGTGAAATTCTTATGAACAATTCGACCATTGGATTAATGCCAAAAAATATTCAAACAAGCCCAGAATTTCTTTGCAGACAATAGTAGGAAGTCTTTGCAATTTTGTTGCATTTCATTTATGCCAATGGTGAAATGGCAGTTCTATAAATGAGTGGACTTTCAGTATTCTAGGTTTATAATAAGGCTAGTGTGATTTTCTGAAATGGTGTAATTTTTCTGGAAACAACTGAAATATATTTATAGTTCACAGGTCGGCGCAATATTGAGGGCCGAAGGGCCTGTTCTGCAATGTATAGTTCTATGTTCTATATTCTAGGCTGTTTGTAATAGTGTGAGGCCAGTCATTAAGTCTTTTGACAGATTACATTATGCTGCTATCTTTGTTAGATGAGATCCCTGTATAATTATTAAAGTGTGACAAGTATGATATGCTATGAAGCTACATTATTCTATACCATAAGAAAATGACTGTACCATGAAACAAGGTGATCCAGCCTCACTCGAGGACAAAATTTCAAGTTGTTTATTTTAATATTGAGCTATATAGATTCTTTGATAATGGGCATAAAAATGTAACTTCCCAGGTTATATGTACCTTTTATCCCACTACTCATTCTGCTTTGTAATTGAATTTTCCAGACGATTTTGGAAGAGACTTGCCTGATTATAGCTTCTGTTCTAAATCTGGAATGAATGGGCACAATCCATGCAGAACAGAAGACTTCATTGTGTAGGTTCCTGGCAGATGCTTGAAAATTGCTACAGGAATGAAAGGGACTATGAGTTAATTGTTAGAGATTTGTTTGTCCCTAGCTTCCTTCCTTTGTGTGAAGATCATCAACGCACAGTCTGCTGGTTTCAATGAGAGGAACTAACTAAAGTATGTAGAGCTAATAACTTCAAGTGAGGAAAGGAATTAAAGAGTCTTATGAAAATGGTAACAAACTTAAAACTTATGTTCTGCTATTAGTATAATTAAAATGATGTACCAAATTTTGGTGATTAAATACATATGATCATTAAGATTCAAACTTACTATTTTGTTAAAAACTCAAAATATTCAGCAGGTCTGACAGCATCCATGGAGGGAGAAACAAAATTAAACTTTTCAGAGCTGCCATGATTTTTAAACAAGGAAAAGGATGGGGGGGGGGGGGGGGGGATCCAGAAACAGGAAATGGGCTGGTTGAAAGGAAGGAGAAATGAAGAAATAGGTGAGAGAGATAAAGAAATAAAAGATAATTTTAAAGGTGGTGTAAATGGGAACACTAGAATTATCAGCAATGACTATTGTTAGAAACCATAGGACAATAACTTACATGTTGGTGAAAAGTGAGGCATGAAGTTGAAGCTTTTCATTTGTACAGAATAATGAGAATGCAGAATATAAAGAAATGTTGTGTTCTGTCTGTGGCCAGTATATTGGTGTACCTTAAAGAGACATGGTATGATCACAGCAGCATAACATTTGACTTGAAAGTATAAAGTTCTCATCTTCAATCTTATCCCGGATTAGTTGAAGCTTGACTGGAAGCATGTTTTAACATAGTCACTCTATATTAGCCCAGACACACATGAGCTTGAGAAATTAAATGTTTGTCTGTAACAGTCAGCTGTAATGAACCTCTTTTGGATTCTTCAACACCACAATATCTGCACACATTTTCTTATGTTACAGGAGATATAAGAATTGCTGGAATGAGTGAGGAAATCACACTGCTGGAGGTAACCTTATACCAGAGGTCGTCATCTGAAATTTTCAACCTCAGTGTTGCATCTAGAATGCTGTAACATGTCTAATCAAAAGATAAAGTGTGAAATAATTGCACAGAGGCTGGTATCCTATCACTAAGTCACTCTTTATTTGCAAGTACAAAGTAGCTGGCTGTGGTCAGTCAGCTCTGAATCAGACCCTGACACGAGGAGACTCTGAGTCCCCTGTCTATATCTGTCAGCCAGCACTCCATGAATGGCCCAGCTTAGCAATGTCAATTAAGGATCTAATAATCAATAAAATCCATTTGGTTTCAATCACTATAAAGTGCTATTCCTCAAGTCATCATAAATTTATTGGAACATTGTAGGTGTGGGTGAAGTCTTAGTCAGAAGCACTGTTTCAAGTCTCACAATTAGACTTGATGATCAAGAAGATGCATACGTAGAGTAATCAAATAAGTTGACTATGAGCCTGCAACTGCTTCCAACGTAAGTCAGTGATATGTGCTAAAAGCAGGAGAGATTGTAGACTCAATACAACTATCCATAGCTCCAAGCCACAATGCCCATTTAAAAATCTGTGTAATCGCAGTAACTTGGATTTCTTGAGTTAACTGTAACACACCACTGCCACAAGGAGTATGAATGGGCTTGAGAATAAAATGAGAAGTAACAGAAATCTCAGGGCTATACGTGTTGTTGCACAATCCGTTCCTGGTGTCCCCAGTGTAGAGGACACCACATGGTGAGCAACTAATATAATTTATCCAATTCAAAAAAAAATCACAAGTCCATCTCAGATTCACTTGGAAACAGATTGGAAGGTGAGAAGGGATGAAGTAATTTGGCAGGTATTGCATCTCCTCTGCTTGCACAGGGAAGTGTCATGCAAAGGGTTCAACATATGGGAACTGAATAATAGGAAGTGGTAATGGAGAAACAAGCCTCCAGCATAGAATTATTATGAGAAGGAGTTAAGTGAATGGGAAAGTTCTTGCAAATTGTAAAATATGGGAAAATGTGTAATTGTCCATTTTGACAGAGGAATAAACAAAGCATATTATCTAGAGGGCAAGAAATTGAGATCTCTGAGATACAGAGAGATCTGGGTGTCTTTGTACACGAATTTCGAAAGATTAAAATCATAGCCATAGATATTGACAGCATAGAAAAAGACCCTTTGACCTATTGTGTCTATGTCAGTCAAAAATAATCTCATAGGTATTTTAATCCCATTTTCTAGCACTTAGCGAAAATCCTGACACAGATGTACACTTGTGTTGCCAAGTCATATGTGTTATGAGTGTTTCTACCTCTGCCCACCCATACAGGAAAAAGTGAGAACTACAGATGCTGGAGATTAGAGTCCCTTCAGGGCTTTTTCCTGAAACGTCGATTTTCCCACCCATACAGGCATTGAGTTCCAGAGCCTGTGACTAGATGAAAAGCTCAAAATTAGGAATACAGTTGGTGAAACTTTCCAATTCAGGGCAAAAGGGACAAGGATAATAACAAGTTAAAGTCAAGGTATGAAGAAATCCTGGAGCAGGAGCAAGCTAGAATGATGGTTCTTCTAGGGAAGTAATTGATTTTGGATCTTTGAAAGGTTGTAGCCAGGCAGGAGACATGTTTGGGAAGGTATGAAGTTAGAGTCTATGGAGGGGAGATCTCCAGAGAGGTGAAGTCAATGATAATTGGAAACAATGGCTTGATGCTCAGTAGTGGGATTATGGTCCTTAGGGAGACATGCTTCGTTCAGGAATTCACTGCTGATTTATGAAAGAAACAAATGGGATTTAGAAGCTGGATAGGAATTTGACTTTAATTACAGGCTTGATATACAGTCTGTACTCACTCTAACTGCTACATTAAACAAAAAAAAAAGTTAGAACT
Source organism: Chiloscyllium plagiosum (assembly GCF_004010195.1). Classification (NCBI taxonomy): domain Eukaryota; kingdom Metazoa; phylum Chordata; class Chondrichthyes; order Orectolobiformes; family Hemiscylliidae; genus Chiloscyllium; species Chiloscyllium plagiosum. The sequence goes on from NC_057744.1 coordinate 23,519,218, forward strand.
GGTGAGCCAGACCATAGCATAAAACCTTTCCTAATGAAGGGCTTATCCCGGAAATGTTGATTCTCCTGCTCCTCAGATGCTGCCTGACCGGCTGTGCTTTTCCAGCATCACACTCTCAACTCTGATCTCCAGCATCTGAGTCCTCACTTTCTCATAGCATAAATTTGGTTATCTTGTCATGGATCCTAACACAATACTCCTTTAAATATTTCACTCATGGTCCTGTAAGCATGTGATACACCTTTGAAAACTAATCTTGCCTCAGTACAGTTAAGTGTGTTCTGATGGCATTCTAGTATGCATGGGTTAAATAGTTTCATTGCAATAGCCCATACTGTATTCAGAAATGCCAATATGTATCATATTGCATAACTTAAAATATAATTTATTTTATGTATAATGTCAATAGAATTCAGTGAAAGAAACAAAGCCTTGCCTGGAAGTTATTTTCTGTGCTACTTATTAAGCAGCTTAGAATATTGAGCTGAGTACTTTTTTGCATCTTTTTGACATTGCAGAGCACTTGATGAATGAATTAATGAATGATTTTAGCCATTGCTGTCAATCTGTACACAGCAAAGCCTCTGAAATAACAATTAAATTAACAAGCAATTTGCTTTCAGGATTGAGGGAGGAAGAATATTGAACACACCAAAATCCATCAGTGGATTTTCTTGAGGATGTGATAAGATGCTTTCATTGATCTGAAGAGCAAGATGGAGATGGGGTTCAGCATTTTATCCCCCCAAAATATATACCTCCAACAATGCAGCATTCTCTCACAGCTGCACTGACATTTTAGCTGAACCCATAGCCGCTTGATTCAGAGTAAGGGCATTACCATTGAGTCTTCACACAAACACTGCACTTACTCATATCACATTGCTATAATCGCAAGCAGAGACAGAAATACATTTGAAATAAAGTGACTATTACTTACAATGAAGCAACAAAAGGAAGGACGTCATGTGAAAATGCACGCAGTTGTTCATAAATATGATCAACATAATTTTGATATCTGTGTGACCAGTAATGGGAAATATATTTTAAAAAACTAGCAAAGAAAATTAGTTATCATGTAAAAGGAAATTCTGTTCACAATGAATTAAAAGCAGCCTTCAAAAAATCTATTCCATTTTAAATAATCTTTTACTATGAAACTCTATTTGAATTGTATTGGCATGTCTATTCTAAGAATTCATGAACATCACAGACAGCTCTGGGGTTAAAGGCCCCGTTGAAACAGTAGACCATCTGTGTAAAACAAGCAAGTTCATTCTCTTCTAAATGAAGTTATTGTGCATGTCTTGTGTCTTAACGTAAAAGAAGTCCAACAAGGCTGCATTGAGTCACAATCAAAACCATGTAATTTATTAATTTATTTTCCAAGGGACCTTTTTGACAGGTTTGAGTACTGCCTGATAGCTTTTGCATCAAAATTACAAAGTAAAGAATTTGTCTGCTTACTCCCAACACCAGATTAAGATATGTCCCATACTATGACTTATTTCTTCTCCATAATATGCCAGATGTATTTACAGGAAGTAACTTTTGCCCCGTGCTTCATTTGAATGATTCAAAGGGTTAATTATAGATAGAGATTAAAAAGGGGAACAGGACACAGAGGCAGAGCAGCCTTATTGTAAGGACCCATCAGTTTGATCATGACTGCTGCTCATTCAAGAAGTGTTCACTAATTCCTTCAAATTGGAACACGGTGGGAAGATTTTCTAAATTTAACACAGAATGCAACATAATGGCTGGTAAGGAGAGAGATTTCCAGAATGGTTCTATGTAGCACTTTCATTAAGTAAGAATTAATTTAACCTATCAGCTAATCTTTGCAGATTTCACTGGAGTTTTGCAAAGACAATTACCTTGAATGATAATTGTAAAATTGGTTACAATATAGAGAAGGATGACACACTAGTAATTTTTATGAGAAAATGTTCGGTGCAAGATCAGAGATGTTGCTTTGGAAGGAAGAGTAGCCAGACGTGTTCAGAGCAAATCAGTATATCACCTGATATATTACATTAAATGCTTGTAACAACATCACTGACTATTTAGAAAAATCTAGGCTAAATAGATCTGACAGTCTACTCCGAACCATTCAGTGTCACTTATGTGTGTTAAAGATTTTGGATTATCTAATCATTTGAAGTATCCCAATGTGGATAACACAGTAGAATGGAGAATTAAAAATGAATTAGTAGATATTTTATCTTAAGAGAAACAGACTGTCGTGAAAGTTCATGGTTCTATTGCTGATCAGAAATATTGATTTCTTACCTTCAGAATTTCTTTTATTGAGTAATGAGTTGACCTGTTTAATGTTGTAAAATGTACTGAGACTAAGAGGGAGATGTCAGATCTTATTCCTTCAATGTCTAAAGCTGCACACTTGCCCAATTCCTTGTGACATTGTCATGCTGGATAGTCCTTAATGCACTCCTAAGCATTAACTCTTTCAGACCTTTAAATTATTTAATTCAGAATTTACAACATTTATTTATTTCTGTTGTATCTCTACCATTATGTTCTGCAAAGAAACCCAGAGACAGTCTAATTAGATTCCACATCAAAAGTTGAAACTAGTGTTACCATTATTTATTTTGATGTAATTAATTTCCTTCTACTAAACCAGTTCAGAATTAAATTGAAATTGTAAAGTTATGAGATACGTACGATGAAGGAATTCATTTGACCTGTATCTACTCCCAAATCCAAAAAAGAAGCCCCTCTTGTAACAACATCTTGTATTTCCCAATGTTTCCAGGTTTTAATCTCCACTGTGTAATGCCCAAAAGTTCATTCCTTATATTGATCATTCTTTCTGTGACGTTGCAGCGACTTACTAAGATTCCTTTAATAACATCTCAGAATCCTCCATCTCTACCACCTAGCAACTGCATTTACCCTCCAAGTCTCACAACATTCTGATTTGTAACAATATTAATCATTCAGTGTCACTGACTTTAATTCCTGAAATATCCCCTTCTTCAGATCTATGAGCATGTCTAATCTAACTGAACTGCACTGATTCAAGAAGACAGCCACCACCTCCTCAGGGCAGTTAGGGTCAGGCAATAAAAAAATCTTCTCTTATTAGCAATGGTCACATCCCATAAACAAATCATTAAAAAAACTGATCTGATGTCAGTGCTTACCTGACAGAACACATTGTAATGATTAAGTTAAGCATGTCATTAAAACATTGGTAAACTGTTATATGCACCTGACTAATGATTAATAATCATAGAATCTCTATAGTGAAGAAGGAAGCTTCTTGACCCATCAAGTCCACAGTAACTCTCTGAAGAGCATCCCACCAAGTCCCCCACCATATTCCACATAAACTACACATCCCTGAATATTACAGACGATTTCAGCATAGCCAGTCCACATTAGCTGCGCATCTTTGATCTGTGGGAGGAACCCAGACAACCGGGTGGAAGCCCACACACTCATGGGGAGAATGTGCAAACTCCACACAGACCATCACCCAAGACTGGAATTGAACCCAAGGTCCCTGGCATTGTGAGGCAGAAGTGCTAAGCCATCATGACAACTGTTTTCATATGGCTTGCCAATGGTTCAATGGTTTTCAAGTCTCTTTTGATGCCTTTCAACATAGTGGTGCATGGCCAATTGTGCATTGACCATAACCTCATTTTACAGATGGAAGTGTATCATTACTTATTTTTTCTGTCATTCTTAATCATGAGGTTTCGATTCAAGAACAAGTATGAAGCATTCTGAATTTAGTGCATAGAAATCTGTGAAGTCAAAGCCTTCCAAAAGCACATTGGTTTTCAATGATCATTATTATTATTATTTTGGAACAAAGATATAAATTGTAAATTTTGCAAAACTTTATTATAATTTACTTTTCTTTGAATCTCAGGATTTATTAACCGGAGATCAATATGTGGGGATATTCCAGGCCTGGAGAGGTAGGTAGTGAACATCAAATCTTATATCAACATCTGTTAGTTCGGGTCAGCTTGTCAGTGAAGACTTAAGTTCTTATGTCAAAGGACAGCTGCCAAAAACCTGAGGAGAACTTTCTACAGGATATTGTTCAAGTAGTGTCTTTAATGGCTGCTATAGATTAAGGTGAAAGCATTACAACAGATGTCATACGACTACATCAAGCAGCCAATGAATTATGTGGGGTAGTGTTAGTTCAATTGGCTTGATGGCTGGTTTCCAATGTCGAGTGACACCATCAGTGTAGGTTCAATTCCTGTACAGGCTACAGTCAACATGCTCCTACCTTTTCAACATGCTTACTTGCCTGAAATATGGTGATTCTCTGGTTCAAACACCACTAATCATCTCTCTCTCTCCAATGAGAGAGCAACCCAATGCTCCTTTGGGTCTCTGATGACTTTACCTTTATGTCCAAAGACTTTTCTCTGAACAATCAATGCCCACTTTCTGTTTGTAGAAGCATACATAATAGAAGGAAAATACTGAAAACCCCAAACAAACAGAAAGAATGCTGGGGAAGCACAGCAGGCCTGGCAGCGTGCTGAATAGAGAAACAGAGTTAACATTTCAAATCTGATATAACTCTTCTTCAGAACCGAGAAGTGTTTAGAAAACAACAGAGTTTGCAGAAGGAGCAAGGAGTAGATGGCATAGAGGCCGAGCACAAAAGACAAAAGGGTGATTAATGGCAGTGAAAGAGAGAAAGAGATGTAAAGTGGCTGTAAATAAAATATGGAAGAGGGAGAAAAATATCCTTCCCAATAGGAGCAAAGTAAGCAAGACACAACAAGACAAGCCTGGGATGGTGGGGGGTAGGGTGGAGGCATAGTGTGTTGGGGGCATTGAGAGTGTGATGAAAAAGTAGACCATATGTAAAGCAGTCATTTTCTAAGTTTTGGAATATAGTATTGTTATAAGCAAAATGTTATGATCTCCTGTTTGGACAGGTTACAGTAAATTATACCTGGACACGCTTATAGTCTGGCTTGCTCTTGTCAGCAAAATAGACTATAGCAAAATAGAAAAGTTTAGTTTACTGGAATAGCTTTTATGATTCTGCCATAAGTTCAATTATAAATACAAATAATTTATTTAAATGAATACCAGTAAAGTCAAATCTTGATATTAACATTATTTTTTCAAAAAATAACTTAATATTGAGGAGTGTCAAAAATAAGAGTCATCATTTGTAAAAGTCTTATAAAACTCATTTTCTTTTATTAATAATCATTTTAAGCTGGGTGGAAGGAGGAAGCATAACCTCTTGAGAAAAATAGGACGTGCTACCTTGTAGTAGTGTCTGTGCACTGTTTGGATGAGATTTTTGAAGGGCATATAGCACCAGAGGTGAAATGTAAATCACTTAACTAATAACGGTATCTTTCTTGCAGGAGAAAGTTCTTGACAGTTCGTCCCTACATTCGACTGCTAGAAACTGCATGCCCCACTTGGTTACCTTTTAACTTATATTCCAAAGACCAGTTCCATGAACTCTCTGGGTTTGGTCTTTATGCCATTGGATACAACACACGCTGGAATCCCAAGATCCGGTATTATTTGACAAAGCTGAGCAGCAGGGGCTCAAAGCTGATTGATTCCTTCCTTACTCAAGGTGGCAAAGGTCACAAGGTAATTGAGATGAAAGTGGAGGCAAGAAAATGGAGAACCGTGTTCTACAAGTACGTGGACATGACAGTAAGTGAGATGGAATGCCTCCAGCTCCTCCAGCGAGTGAAATGGATGCCATTGCGCAGATGTACTTCGGAAGATGTCCTTTCTCGCATCACAGAGGAAAGTGGTCTTTTGGCAATAGGCTGCAGTGAACTGAACATTGAGGTCGGTATTTACCATAAGTTAAAGATGAGCTCAGTAGACTGATGAATTATGTCAGAAACACAGGAATTGCTGGAAAACGGCAGCAGGTCTGGCAGCATCTATAAAAAGAAAGCAGATTTGCTGTGCTTTCTCTCGACAGATGCTGCCAGACCTGCTGAGTTCTCCTAGCAATTTCCTCCTCTTCTTGAAGGTAAGGGACCTGATTTTCCTCCTTATTTTTGTCTAGAAATGATATGTACATCTGAAACCTGCCTGAATTTGACTAGGCTGACTACATCACTGGCACTGAATCACAGAATCACAGAAATGTTAGGGTGTAGAAGGAGACCATTCAGCCCATTGTCTCATCTTTGTGCACCAACTCTTCAAATCATTACCTACTACCAATTTCTTGTTTTTTTTCCTCATTCCTATCACATTATTTCAATACAAGTAAGCATCTAGCTTTTTTTTTTAATCTTCAATTGTACTGTTTGGGCCAGATTAGGGTTGGTCAACCTGAAGTCAGCTGACGAAGGAGCAGCACTCGCTCCGAAAGCTTGTGATTTCAAACAAGCCTGTTGGACTATAACCTGGTGTTGTGTGACTTCTGACTTTGCCCTCCCCACTCCAACATTGGCACCTCCACATCATAGCACCAGGGTAAGTACCACATTTTTTCTCAACCATTTCATACACACTCTATCTCTGCTACTGCACCCAGCTCGGCTCATGTTTTACAATGCTCACTGATGCCTGTAACATTATTCTTCACTCACTGTCATCCTTCTTCATCTTGCCCTACCTGCACTAGCACAGAGAGTTATGCCACCTTGCTAACATCTGGAAGTTGAACTTGAAGTGGGCGTAACTGTCTTTGGCAGAAGACCCTCAGCAAGTCTGGGCTATCTAGACACAAATGCCTCAGATTTGCCCAAAGAGACCTCCAGGGCAAACTGTCTCCAGCCCAGCTGTGGAGCCAGGAAATATAGAATCTTAGAATCCTACAGTGGGAAAAGAGGCCATTCAGCCCATCAAATCAAGCACAACTCTCTCAAAAACATTCCACCAGATCCACATCCCCATCCTATCTCCATAACCCCTGTTTCCCATGGCTACTCCACCTAGCCTGCACATTCCTGGGCAATATGGGTCAATTTAGCATAGCCAGTCCACCGAACTTGCACATTTTTGGACTGTGGGAGGAAACCGGAGCGCCCAACAGAAACCCACACAGTTACAGAGTGAATGTGTAAACTCCATATATGCAGTTGCCCAAGGCTGGGATTGAACCAGGGTTCCTGGCACTGTGAGGCAGGAATGCTAACTACCGTATTAAGATGTAGTGGGAGGGAGAGGGGGAAGAAAACTTATTTAGGGCACTTTGGTGGTACAAGTGACTGTATGCTATTTGTTACATTTCTATAAATCGTGCTATTCTGACCTCATATCTGGTTGTTCGACTTTCTATGCAGCCCTGAATGTAAGTGTTTCATTGTGGTTCATAAGTTAATGTCCGCACATGGTGTACTGTGGATTGATGTTTGTATTGCAGGCCTGCTACAGCATCTGGGAGCAAGAGGAACAACGCACTTAGAGGACAATGGGTCATGCTGACAACATTGCCCTTGTCCTACAGCATCTTGATTATTTCACTTCTCAAAAACATTCCACCAGATCCACACCCCCACCCTATCTCCGTAACCCCTGTTTCCCATGGCTACTCCACTGAGCCTGCACATTCCTGGGCAATATCCAAAAGTATTGGTGTGAATGAGTTGGTCAGTGATGTCTGGTGCAGGAATGTGAACAACACACCCGAAGATGATACAATGGGATCACCAGGGATTATGGACCTGCAGGTCTGTGTCCTGCACAATGCATAGGGCTGTGTGCAATGTTGTTTCCCATTTAAGCCCGCATATCGGTAGATCTTCCAAATCCCTCCCTGACAAGTTGATTCACTTACCTCGTCCACTCTGAGTGTTGTCATAGCCACTTTCTTCCTCATTGTGCGCTTTGGATTTCCAGAACAATGGGGGAGGGTGACAATGAATGTTCTTCAGCCAATGGTTTCCACCCTCTGCCACTACCTGTCTGTGAGGCCCTGAATACATAGACCCCTTCCTGGTAGCTTTTTTTTTGACAAACCCATCTGTTCACACCTCCCTATGTGCTTAGAAATCCTACAGCAAGGTAAAGGGGTGGATGCTTAGTGTAACATGAGGTGAAACTGACAGAGCAATTTTTAGCATGTCCAATCTCTGCTGTTGTCTTTCTGGAAAATTGATTTAAATGATGTCATTGTTTGCATTGTTAATTATTTTTGGCCAGATGGCAGACAAGCAGAAACTGGTCTGAACTGACTTTTCATAGACCTTTTTGAGAAGTAAATAAGTGCCTAAATTTTATCAATAAATGGCATCCCATCACCAGTCACTCTTAGCCTTTGACAATAGTACTGCCCCTCACTGAGTTAGGCATATAGGGCTCAATATCCCTGACATTTAGCCTTTTATGTCAGTCAGGTCTCCCTGATTGGATCAGATTAACAGCCCCAATCATGGAACTCATATTCTATGAGGTCCAGCTGGCTGGCTTCATGACAATCATATCTCATTTGGCACCAGCTTGCGTGCAACCCAGATCTTTGAGATTAATGAATCTTTGACCTATTTCTACATCCATCCTATTTGAATTAATCTGGAGCTTAATGCCTGTTTGTATCACAGCGTTGCAATTGATGTCTGCTCCACTTAAGTGGCAGTTCTGCCTAATTACTCCAGTATCAACTGGTTGATTGGGACTGTTAGGACTGATAGGAGTGCACTTCAATTGTTCTGCACAAAATGATTGCTCTCAGAAAAAGCGCCTTGATATAAATGAAACTGTGTCTCAAAGTTGAAAATGTTGTTTGGAAATTTTAAGTGACCATGCAAACAAACCTTACAATGTAAATAGAGCAGATTCCACAGGAAAGAGGGAGTCAACACTTGCTGAGCCGCCTCACTCAGCATCAATTCAACAATATTAAGAGGACCTTACTGATGGATAGTGGCTGCCAAAGCACAATCGCAATGTACATGGATTTATGTCATATGTTTATGATCTGAGATTGCTCAATGGAAGGTCAAAGTTCTCTAATAGGAAAAAAGTTCAGGGAGTTAAGTAGGCCTCAGGCATCGTTTTCACCATACAATATATTATGGACATCAGACTATAAAAGAACAATCATTTAACATAACCCAGCTATTAAGAATATTGAAGAGTGGTAAAAACCAGCTGGAGGTATATTTTGGAAACACTATCAGGAACACAATTATGCATTTCTAGAATCAAAACTGAAGTTATTTTGTAGAAACCAAGAGTTCTTGTACTTCCTTATTGCTTTATTGATCAAGATTTCTTCTGTGTTTCTCAATTCAGGTAAGAATGAATGTTTCAGACTTAGATGGCATTGATGACTGGGCTGATGACTCATCTGAGGACCAGGCAGTCTCCCCAGAGTCAGATACTGAGCGAGACAGTGAACTCAGTGGAGTAAGTCAAGTCAAATACTGCTACATAGAAGCTGTGGCAACAAGTATTCGGGATCAGCTCATGAAACTACTCCAAAGTCCAGTGAATATGATTGATGATCAACATTCCTGTGCAGATATCCATCATTTCATCTGGCATCCATCTTCAATGGATCAGAGTAAACTTTACTGTAAGTGGTATCCAGTAAAGCCTGATGTCCTCAAACATGGCTGCATTCAGGAATGTGTGGAGTCAGCCCTGGGCTACAGACTCAAGTATAAGAAACCTGGGACATGCAGGACAAGATAGGCCAATTAAAAACCAATTGTTAATTGCCTGACCAAAAATTTAATTCAAAGCCAAGGATTTTGCTATTGTTTTGTAAGTTGTCCCATTGAGAAACCAAATGATTTTTAGATTGCCCCATTACTAAAGAGCTTTTAAAATAATGAACAGACATTGTCACATATACAGGTAACTATGACTTGATAATTAATGATTTTTATTGTATTGTTAATACCCACACTTCAGTAAGTCACAACATTTTACTTTAACAAATACAAGTGCAAAACTCAAATGAATAAGTGTTCAGTAATTAATTTTTCATAAACAGATCTATGAAATTTGAGAAGGTTTGTTTGTATCATAGTTAAAGTAACAGTAATTTGTAATGGAAGATATACCAGTTTTCAATATATGCAGCCAATTTTCAATTTGAAAGTTCCAGGACTTTTTTTTATATGCGTTACCAACTGCTGGTGTAAGATCTAATGACAATGAGGATAAAGGATAATTTGTCATCTTAGTTATTTAAATGAAACATAATTTTTTCCAATATTTATCATGGTATGTTCTTGCATTTATATTTGGTTGGTCCTGATGATTACAACTGATGGATTTGTGGATTCATCTTTTTACTCCAAGCATATCCCAGATTTTCTATATCATTAGCTGGGATCATATGATGGCAATTATGTTATTACTGGCCAAGTCAGATCTCAGCCTGAAATCTGGCTTGATAATTCATATTTTGTTTTGTTTTTATTTCCCAAGGTGGTTTTTCATTGAATTATAAGCATACCTGCAACAGGTGTGGTTTCCACAATGAAACAGAAATCTATGATGCCAAGAAAAGAAGATAAATTGGAATAAACCAAGTTAGTTTCATATCACACAATTTGAAAGATTTTGAAACACACTGTAAAAATACAATCCTATGAGGTTCGCCAGGAGCATCTCATGTAGTATGAGTTCCCTGATGGGAATTGTTAACCTGGTCCAATCAGGAAGTATAGGCTGACAAATATTAACAGAAGTTTCAGGGATTCTCCTCACTCTAGGGTCTGGCTCTGAGCTGGTCAGGGTATATGAGCTGTGCACATGTAAATAAAGGGTGACTTGGTGATGGGATACCAGCCTTTGGGAAGTTATTTCACTATCTATTACTAAGTTACCATGTTACAGTACTCTAATACCAGAGAGTGTTTCTTTCTTTCTCATGCCTATAGTGATATTCTTAACTGTTCCTTTCAATTTTGATCTTGAAAGTTTGATAGTCTCTTCCTTGATTATTTATTCCATTGAGCTTAGACTTCCTCAGTTGCTAATAATCCATTCAGGGTTCTAACATCTCTTGTCTGGAACTTTTAAACTGAAATCTACCTTGGAACTATTCTGAGCTAACTGCTTTCTCCAGGAGAATTGATTCTTAGAAATCTGTTATGGATCAGGCCAGACCCCCTCAGAACATTTCAAGAAAGTAGCCAGACCCTAACTTTGCTCGTTGTTTTAAGCAGATGTAACGCAGGAAGGATGCAGTTGGTCAAACCACGTAGTTTAAAACAAAAACAGCATTTATTTACAAGTTTACCGAATGAAACACAAACAAAAGGGAATAGAATACTGAATAATTAATCTATCCAAAAACCCAACAGATCAACCCAGATTAATGATGCTCTTCCAAATGCTTGCAACAATCCCCACAAACACCCCTTGGCACAAAATGTAAAATCAAACCCTAGGTTTTACAGGAGAAATATCAGAGTGAGGGAGGAGGATCAGCTTAGATCTGCTTCTTTGGGGTCCAACAATTTTTTCAACTCTACTGTGCATAAAACCAAACCAAACCAGAGAAAAGCTGAGCTGGGAGAACTGGCGACTCCCCTTTTATTGTACAAGTGTTTTCTTTTAAAACTTAAAAGCCTTCTGCCTCGGGCAGTATCTGTTAGCGATAATCAAATGGACCCTGAAACCCTGCAACTTAGACTTTTCAGAGTCTGTGTCTTTTACAGCCTCTCTGAAAAAAACCCAAGGACAACATAACATTGTTATAGGAGCAGCTTCATCACAAATCTAGCTTCTAATTTCAACCAGGATTTCTGCAAATTGAAACTGAAAGCTTTCTAATATATCATTTTGTTCTTTATTTCCTTTTCGATTACTTTCATATTGTCACTTTTGGCCTTCATGATCCATGACCCTGGTTCTTATGGCCTCACACACAACAGAACTCAGGCGACTGACTGTGTGGAGTTTGCACGTTCTCCCCGTGTCTGCGTGGGTTTCCTCCGGGTGCTCCGGTTTCCTCCCACAGTCCAAAGATGTGCGGGTCAGGTGAATTGGCCATGCTAAATTGCCCGTAGTGTTAGGTAANAATCTAATCTAATCTAATCTAATCTAATCAAAGAACACCTCTCCTTTCTGAGCTCTTGTGCAATTAAATATTTTTTTATCAAATTATAGGTTAACATTTTTTGAAGAAAATGGAGAAAAACTATAAAAGAATTAACTCTGCTCAGAGCTCTTTACCCTAGTTTTGGAATTGATCCAGTAGTCAGCTTTTGCACATACACTGACTTAGCCTCCCTATTTTAGAAGGAAGGATATTACATCAATGCATTACTTCAGATATGAACACATTACTATGAGAATTTTGTCTTTTTTTGTACATGTACCCCAGTCCTGAGCCTTACTGTTGTATACATTTTTTAACTGTGAGCCTGATCTTAGCAAGCTGTTCCCTGTAACATCTTTATCCAGTTACAGCAGCAAAAGAATAATCCAGGTTTGCCGAAAGGAGAACCATAGCACAACATGTAACATGAAATTCAGTACTTATTAACAAAGGGTTCAAAGACTCTGATCCAGAGTCACAGGTTTATTTACTAATCACAGTAGAAGGAAGCTGATTATTAATATAATTGGCAATGTCTAAACAGGCTAGTCAGTTAATTGCATAACAGTAACATTGGATGCTTAAGATTACAAAAAGCAAAGGGTATGGTTCAGTCGGAATACTGCTTGCCAGCTTCCAGGATTAAGATTACTCTTTGAAACATGAACACCTAGACAGCTTTGGGGAACAATTTGACTGCAACATAGACAGTTTGCCTTACATACAGTTTGATATAGTTTCACGCTAGGAATTATCAATATCTTTCTTGGCTATTTATTCATTCCATCCATATGCATGCTTAAATTAAATCTTAAGATTTAAAAAGAGAAGGAAGTTAAAGCAGTGCCTTCTCTCAACTTATCAAATCTTCTAATCTCCTCCAGAAACTAGTTTCATATTTTCTAAAAGTAAACTTAGTTGTGTAGACATAAAAATTAAAATGGAACTCAAAATGATAACTTTATTTCTGTTGTGGATCTGTTCGCCGAGCTGGGAATTTGTGTTGCAGACATTTCGTCCCCTGTCTAGGTGACATCCTCAGTGCTTGGGAGCCTCCTGTGAAGCGCTTCTGTGATGTTTCCTCCGGCATTTATAGTGATTTGTACCTGCCGCTTCCTGTTGTCAGTTCCAGCTGTCCACTGCAGTGGCCGGTATATTGGGTCCAGGTCGATGTGCTTTTTGATTGAATCTGTGGATGAGTGCCATGCCTCGAGGAATTCCCTGGCTGTTCTCTGTTTGGCTTCTCCTATAATAGTAGTGTTGTCCCAGTCAAACTCATGTTGCTTGTCATCTG
>NC_057744.1:23532869-23540768 GCF_004010195.1 Chiloscyllium plagiosum
CATCTACAAGGCACAAGTCAGGAGTGTGATGGAATACTCACCACTTGCCTGGATGGGTGCACCTCCAACAACACTCAAGAAGCTTGACACCATCCAGGACAAAGCAGCCTGCTTGATTGGCACCACATCTACAAACATCCACTCTCTCCACCAGCAATGCTCAGTAGCAGCAGTGCTACTGCAGATGCACTGCAGAAATTCACCCATGGTCCTCAGACAGCTACTTCCAAACCCATGACCACTGTCCATCTTTCAGAAGGACAAGGGCAGCAGATACTTGGGAACAGCAGCACCTTTAAGCTCCCCTCCAAATCACTCACCATCCTGACTTGGAAATATTAGATTAGATTACTTACAGTGTGGAAACAGGCCCTTCGGCCCAACAAGTCCACACCGCCCCGCCGAAGAGCAACCCACCCATACCCCTACATTTACCCCTTCCTAACACTACAGGCAATTTAACATGGCCAATTCACCTAACCTGCACATCTTTGGACAGTGGGAGGAAACCGGAGCACCCGGAGGAAACCCACGCAGACACGAGGAGAACGTACAAACTCCACACAGTCAGTCGCCTGAGGCGGGAATTGAACCCGGGTCTCTGGCGCTGTGAGGCAGCCGTGCTAACCACTGTGCCACCGTGCCGCCCACCATATCGCTGTTCTTCACTGTTGCTGGGTCACAATCCTTGTGTTCCTTGAATTCCCTACCTAAGGCCATTGTGGGTCAACTTATGGCAGGTGAACTGCAGTGGTTTAAGAAGGCAGCTCACCACCACCTTCTCAAGGGCAACTAGGAATGAGTAATAAATGCTGGTCCAGCCAGTGACACTCACATCCCACGAATGAATAAAAAGAAAATGTATACAGTGGAAATGCAGTGTGGCCAGTGGGCTAAATGACCTATTTCTATCATGTAACTAATGTGTATTTCTATGTGCTTGAGATAATGCTTTGCATTAAAGGATGAATATAAATTCATGCTATTGGTGGTTTAAATGGTTAATAAGAGGCCCACTAGTCACTCTATGAGGTGATTGCTAGTATCAAATGTTGGTCAAAATGCACGCTCCTGTCAACTTGGAGAATGGAGCTGGATCCTTCCACTTTTTACGAGCTCATTTTAAGGTAAATTGAAAGTCTGAAAAACTAAACTATAAAACAAAGCCCAGTAGCTAACTCCTGAGCATGCTATTGTCATGACCATGGATAGAAAGCCTCTTTCACCAACAGACATATTGAAATTCAATTAGAAAATGTCTTTTTTTTTTAAAAGGGACATATAGCCACTTTAGGTGAAAATGTAATGGTTACCTGAACAGAAAGACTCAGAAATGTCAGACCTGACAAGATGCCAAAGAAGCTTCATAAATTATCATAGAATCCCTACAGGTTGGAAACAGGTCATTTGGTCCAACAAGTCCACACCAACCCTCCAAAGTGTAATCCACTCAGACCCATTCCCTACTCCATTACCCGACATTTACCACTGACTAATGCACCTAGTCCACACATCCCTGAACACTATGGGCAATTTAACTTGGCCAATTCACCTAGTAGCTAGACTGGCAAGCCCCTTCAGACAATGGGCGGCACAGTGACTCAGTGGTTAGCACTGCTGCCTCACATTGCCAGGGAGTTGTCCCAGTCAAATTCATGTTTCTTGTCTGGGACAACACTACTATTATAGGACAAGCCAAACAGAGAACAGCCAGGGAATTCCTAGAGGCATGGCACTCATCCACAGATTCAATCAATAAGCACATCGACCTGGACCCAATATACCAGCCACTGCAGCGGACAGCTGGAACTGACAACCGGAAGCGGCAGGTACAAATCACTATAAATGTCGGAGGAAACATCACAGAAGCGCTTCACAGGAGGCTCCCAATCACTGAGGATGTCACCTAGACAGGGGCCGAAACGTCTGCAACACAAATTCCCAGCTCGGCGAACAGATCCACAACAACAAGCACCTGAGCTACAAATCTTCTCCCAAACTTTTAACTTTGTTTCTCTCTCTGCAGGGTCTGAGTTTTTCTAGCAGTTTTTAATTTCAAATTTTCTTATTTAATTGAACAACACAGGAAACATTGGCATGCAAATATATCAAGGAATTGCCAATTCATTGTACACTTTCACAGAGATTGAGTGCATACAGATTAAATATTTTTAAGATGCTGTGGTTGCTTTTGCTGGCACTATTTTCCTCCAATCATTGACTTGTATATTGCTCTCTGTGCGATTTTAACACAGATTAATTATTAGATTAATTCCCTTGTCAATATTACAGAGGAAAGGTGTCTTCCACCCTAATGCAATGAAAAGCCCTGATATAATGGAAGCCATGGTTGTATTTTTGGTTACTCTAACTAGGAATGATTAGATTAGATTCCCTAACGTGTGGAAGCAGGCCGTTCGGCACAACAAGTCCACACCAACCCTCTGAAGAGTAATCCACCCAGACCCATTTCCCTCTGACTAATGCACATGACACGATGGGCAATTTAGCATGGCCAATTCACCTAACCTGCACGTCTTTGGACTGTGTGAGGAAACCAGAACACCCGGAGGAAACCCACACAGACACGGGGAGAATGTGCAAACTTCACACAGACAGTCACCCAAGGCTGGAATCAAACCTGGGTCCCTGGCACTGTGAGACAGCAGTGCTAACAGCTGAGCCACTGTGCCGCCCAATATATATGCTGAATACGATGCTGAAGTTAAGTTGTATGGAAAAACACATATAACTAGTTCATTTATCAAAGCCATTATACTTTGATCAATTAAGATAAGTTTATCAAAACTTGATCGTAGACATAAATAAAACATTGAAATTGTTCTTCAGATAATGTGATCTCAGATGTGCAGCAACTGCAAAAGTGCAATAGCCAATATGATTCTAGTCCCTGATTGTGGAACCTTGTAAACAAAGGCAACAAAAACACAAGAGAAATCTAGACTTCATCAAAGATAAGAAAAATAACCATAGAGGAAAAGGCAATCTGTAATCTGGTTGTTATGCTGAGTTGCTAATTATTGACATTTGTTTGCACTTTTCATTCTTCTTTCACACAAAAGAAAAAAAACATTCTGAAGCTCTCAAGCAAAAAAACACAGCAATCTCCTGCAATGATTGCTATGAAATGGTGTATTCAGATCAACTGGCTAAAATTGTTTTCCTCTGTCCTTCACATTTTACCGCTCCCATCCATTCTGACAGAAGCAATTGAAGAAGCTTTTATTTTCTGAGCCTTTCAAAGCCAACTTTTGATCCATAAAAGAAATGTAGTAATGAATGCTTCATTTTTTGACAATCCATCTCCTGCATGTTACTCTGTGCTGTTCATAAAGGGAAAAATCATCAGTACTATATTATTCATTTTAGCTTTCTGCAATTTGGCATCTGTCTGCAAGAGGTAGTCAAAATAAAGGGTTAATTCTTGTAAAACCATATGGGATAATTTGAACATAATTTGCCTGGATGGAAATCTCTTTATCCATCAAAGTTTAAAAAGTAGAATGGGAAGGGATATAAAAGGAGAAGAAAAACAGCAGGCAAATATTCCCACTGCCTTGACTGATGTGGACAATGAGAAGAAAGCTGGGAAAGTACAGCAAGAATGAAAAAAATCAGATTCCCTATGTTAAGAAATGTTTGCTTTTTCCCTGAAAGTCTAAATGACAAGTTCTGAATTTTGCTAATGAGTTGGAACTTGCTTATTTTCATACACTGTATCTTATTATCAGCAAGTCTAACTTCATTTCAGTGCAGTTCGCAACTGTCAGAAGTGCTATGGCGCAGAAGGTGGATATTCTGTAAGTTGTGTCTGCATCAGCTCACAATTCTCCTGCCTCTTCCCCATACCTTTGCATATGGTTTATATTTAAATAATCATCTAACAGCCTTTTAAATGCTTCAGTTGAACAAACTTCCACCACAATTCCAGGTAGCGTATTCCAGATCTGAACAAGCCATTGTATGAAAAGGGTTTTTGAAGCATCACATTTGCTCTCCTCTTTCTCTCCAAGAAACTAGATGATGCCAGTTCCAAAATGGAAGCATCACCTGGCTTCACAGCTCACTGCTTTTTTCTCTGGGCCTTCAGAAAACTCTAACACTACCACCATCTTCTCCATGGGCATTGCCCTCTCGCACAACCAGCCATTGCTAAGACACCAGCCTAACCCTGTCATCAGAGCTGCTTTCAGACCAACTCACACCCCACTTCAGCCCTTCAGAATATCACTTGTAAGTTGTGTGCCCCTGTCAGGTCACTTTGTGCATAGGGCCACACATGGATTTCTGCATCTGTGCAGGATGCATTTTATGGATTTTAAATTGCTTTCTCAGCACTCACTTACTTTGTCCTTACTTGAAGGCTGCTTCCCTCTAGTTTGCACAGTTTTTAAAAACAGAGAAAAGGCAGGCAACTTGTCACTATCCAGAGGACTGAACTGTCAAGGCAACGGGTATGTTTCTGTATGGCACCATGCTTACATTAATATCATGTCTACAGTATCTACCAGCATCTTATGTGGCAAACACATTGCACATACCTCTTGACTTAAAGTTAAATGGGCCTGTCCTGGGTGGCATGGTGGCTCAACGGTTAGCATTGCTGCCTCACAGCGCAGGGACCCAGGTCCAATTCTAACCTCGGGCAACTGTCAGTGTGAAGTTTGTGCGTTCTCCCTGGGTCTGCATGGGTTTCTTCGAGGTGCTCTGGTTTTCTCTCACAGTCCAAGGATGTGCAGTTTAGGTGGATTGGCCATTCTAAATTGCTTATAGTGTCCAAGAATATGCAGGCTGGATGGATTAACCGTCGGAAATGCAAGAGCACAGGGATCGGGTCGTGGGGTGGGTCTGGGAAGATGCTCTTTGTAAGGTTGGTGTGGATTTGATGGACCAAGTGGCCTGCTTCCAAACTGTGGGGATTTTATGATTCTTAGTTGAGTGAAGGCAGACTGTAGTCAGTCATGGGCTGCTGCCATAATCAATCAAGGGGTTGATCAGCTGGTCAGATCTCAGTTCAGGGGCTTGGCAATGCTCAGTCAGGCTTTTGGCCCAACTACTCTCCAGGATTCAGTGTCCTTGCAGTCTGAGCTTGGTCCACAGACTGCCCTGCTGCTCAAATGTAACCAGTTGGTGAACACAGGCTTCAGAGGTACTCTTCCTGGTCCTGCGTCTTCAATCTCTCCCTGCAACAGGCCACTGTCCCTTTCTGTTTCAAGAGGGCCAAAATCATCAACTCCAGCCTCCCCACTACACTTGACCACTCCAATTTGCCTATCGGACCAACAGATCCATGTCAGATGCCATATCACTTGCCCTTCACCCCTTCCTAGAACATCTTGACACCAAGAACAGCTACATAAGAATCCTACTCATTGACTACAGTTCAGCCTTCAACACTATTATCCCCTTGAGACTGATTACTAAACTTCATGATCTTAGACTAAGTCCCATTCTCTGCAACTGGATCCTGTTTCCTGACCCACAGGCCACAATTAATAAAGATTGGGGACAGTATTTCATCCTCACTAACACTCATCACTGGAGCCCCCCAGGGGTGCATACTCAACCCCCTAATGTACTTGCGGCATACTCATGACTGCTTCGCCAAACACAAGACAAATGCCATTTACAAGTTCGCTGATGACACCACTATAATCAGTCAAATCTCAGATGGCGACAAAACAGAGTACAGATGGGAGGTGGAAGAGCTGGAAAAATTGTGCACTGAGAACAAACTAGCTCTCAATGCCGGCAAAACCAGGGAACTCATTAATGACTTTCAGTGGGATATTCCTCATGCTCCCCTACATATTAACAGCACAGAGGTGGAAAGAGTAGGCAGTGTCAAGCTCCTGGGAGTGGTCAGCAAAAAGCTTTCTTGGACGCACTGGTTACAAAGGCAGCTGAGGAAATTTGGCATGACAGTGAATACCCTTGCCAACTTTTATAGGTGTGCCATCAAGAGCATTCTGTCTGGATGTATCAATACCTGGTGTGGCAACTGTACCATTCAAGATTGGAAACGGTTACAGAGTGTGGTGAACTCAGCCCGGACAATCACAAAGGCCAACCTCCCATCTATAGAATCCCTCGACCAGACCCGCTGTCAAGGAAAGGCTGCCAGCATTCTCAAAGATCCAACCTATCTTGGCAATGTTTTTCCACAAGCTCTACCCCCATTGGGGAGAAGGTACAGAAGCCTGAACACACACACCAGCCAGTTTTGAAACAGTGCATGGCTCATTCCATGCACGCACCAACTTCTGTACAAGAAAAGTTGCCACTTACGTCCTCTTAGATTTTCCCATCTCAACTGAAACTGATGCGCTCTAGTTTGAACTCCTCTTCCCTGGAGAAAAGACCTTGCCAATCACCCTCTCCATGCCCTTCATGATTTTACAAACCTCGATGAGGTCACCCATCAGCCTCCGATACCTCAAACCCTTGAGCCCCAGTAACATCCTTATAAATCTTTTCTGCAACATTTCAACTTTGACAACATCTTTCCTGTGGCAGGGAGACCGGAACTGAATGTAGTATTTCAGGGGTGGCCGAACCAATGTCATGTGCAGCCACACTCCTACACTCAATGCACTGATCAAGAAAGGCACCAATTCTGCCCCCTGGACCAGATCCTTAATGAAGGTGTTACAAAGGTGATGGAATACTGCAGCACACGGGGCTTACATTGAATCCCTCATCAGCCATATCCAGCACATGTCAGCAGATGTTTTAAATCAGAAACAAAAGCAAAACTTGCTGGAAAAGCTCCGCAGCATCTGTGAAGAGAAATCAGAGATAACTTTTCGTGTCCAATGATTGTTCTTCAATACTAACCGTGTCCACTTTAATTGTCCAATAAACACAGGTCCACCATTTGTTTGGTTTAATTTTCAGACTGAAATCTGTTGAACACAAAGTGCACAAATGTGCCTGGTTATCACACCCAGATCAAATTATTATAAAGTTCAAGCACTTTTGAAAATATCTCATTTGGATACTAACTGTGTTTTCAAATATTCTTCAGTCCAGATACAAATACATTTTAAAGCGCTTCCACCTCTCTCCCGTGTGAGTAATCTGGTATATGAAGGTCAGTGTCTCTGTGATGTTATGTATGTAGGCCATGCCTCTGAAAGACTGACAGATTGTTCCAGACTGCATTTCTCTTCAGTTCTTCACAACAAACAGGTTACTGCCTGGACCCAACCAGCTTACACTCATAAAACCTAAAACTCAGTGCCCCCCATTGGTTGTGATTGGGTAACATTTTAAATAAATTCTAATCCATTCCTGGGCATCGCTGGTTGGGCCAGCAATTATTGCCCATCCCTAGTGGTTTGGGTTTGGAAAGTGCTGTCTAAGGAGCTTCTGTGAATTTCTGCAGGGCACCTTGTGGCTGGTGCACATTGCTGCTCCTGCAGGTCAGTGCTGAAAATAACATGGATGTTTGTGGATGTCGTGGCAATCAAGTGGGGTCTTTTATCCTGGCTGGTGCCAAGCTTCTGAAATACTGTTGGAACTGCCCCCATCCAGGCCTGTGGGGAGTATTCCATCACAATCCTGACTGGTGTATTGTAAATGGTGGACGGTCTGTGGGGGATCAGGAGGTGAGTCATTCACTGCAGTACTCCGAGCCGCTGACCTGCTCTGTTGTCACTGTATTTATATCGCTAGTACAATTCAGTTTCTGGTCAATGGTAATCCCAAGATGTTGACAGGAGAGGATTCAGCAACGGTAACCCCATTGAATATCAAAGCATGATGGTTTGATTCTCTGTTGTTGGAGATGATCTGGGATAAAGTGGGGGGAGGTGAAATGAAGAAACTGGTGAAATCTAAATTGATCCGATGTGGTTGGAGGGTCCCAAGGTGGAA
>NC_057744.1:23541025-23557225 GCF_004010195.1 Chiloscyllium plagiosum
AAGGTGAGGACTTGGGGGTTCTGTCCTTGGTGTGATTGGAGAGATGGGGTTCAAGGGCAAAGGTGCAGGAAGTGGAGGAGATGCATTGGAGGGCATTGTCAACCACGTGGGAGGGGAAACTGTGGTCATTGAAGAAGGAAGCCATCTGGGATGTTCAATGGTGGAATTGGTCCACCTGGGAGCGGATGTGGCAGAGGCGGAGCAATTCGAAAGCAGGGAAGGTGTTTTAACGGGAGTGGGGGTGGGAGGAGGTGTAGTCCAGGTAGCTGTGGGAGTCTGTGGGTTTGAAGTCGATGTCCATGTTGAGTCTGTTGCCAGAAATGGAGATGGAGAGGCCCAGGAAGGAGAAAGGGGAAAGATCCCTTCCTAACATGGTGCCATTATTTAAGAAGGGGGTAAGGAAAAGCCAGGGAACTATAGACTGGTGAGCCTGTTGTCAGTGGTGGGTGAGTTTTGAGAAAAAACAATCAAGTTAAAAAAGTAGATGAAGAAGGACAGATTGTTTATACACGGAGCTTGTGGAGAGGCCTGTAAAGGGACGGCTCGGGAGAGGTTTGTGTATCCGGACAGTGAAAGCTGAATGTTGGATTATTTGAGGAGGAGCTTGTTTTCTCATTTTTTTCAGTTAAGTGTTTGATTTCTTTTTATATTGTTAATTTTTCCTTCCATGCTTCATATTAAATCTGTGGGTAAGGAAAGATAGTTTAGTTTAACAGTGGTTAGCACTGCTGCCTCACTGCACCAGAGACCCGGGTTCAATTCCCGCCTCAGGCGACTCACTGTGTGGAGTTTGCACATTCTCCCCGTGTCTCCATGGGTTTCCTCCGGGTGCTCCGGTTTCCTCCCACAATCCAAAAATGTGCAGGTCAGGTGAATTGACCATGCTAAATTGCCCGTAGTGCTAGGTGAAGGGGTAAATATAGGAGAACGGATCTGGGTGGGTTACGCTTCGGCGGGTCGGTATGGACTTGTTGGGCCGAAGGGCCTGTTTCCACACTGTAAGTAATCTAATCTAATCTAATCTACTGTTGTTAGAATACTGAATGAACTCACAAACTCTTCGCATCTGCCACTGTTTATCTATTATAGAGTCATAGCGTCATAGAGATGTACAGCATGGAAATGCTATTTAACTATGTGAGCTGTCTGTATTGCTGGCAAAACAAAGCTTTTTACTATGTCTTGGTATAAGTAACAATAAATTCAATTCAATTCAATTAATTCACTCCTGGGTAATGCTCATTTGGGACTATCCTCCTAAGAGGTTGGACCATGGACAATCCTGAGGGATTAGGCATTAATCACCAGGGAATCTTCAGAGGCAGTTCATGTAGTCCTTTGAAAGTGGAAATCTTAAATCTGGATTGGTGTCCATTGAACCTTATCACTGAGGGAGTGATGATGGTGAAAAGGGACAGTTCAAGGTGGAAGGGTGCGATTTCATGGAGTGTAGGAGGTGACAAGAAGTTGCTAGGAGTGGGTTCTCATAAGTGACAACCACTCTGGCCTCGATGTGGGAGAGTGTACAGCATGAATATTTGTGAAGCCATAGGGAAACAGGTTAAATAGGGAACATTAATGATTATATAAAGGGGCTGAATTGGAAATGAAAGAAAGCTGAAAGATCATTGGAGACTTAGAGAACATGAACATGGGGGAGATCATTGCTCATTTGAGACAGAGTCTGAATTCACTGATGAGGGCACGAAGTTGAAACATTGCCATCTTCACAACAAACTCAACTACACACTGAGGGAAAGTAGTTGGCACTACACTTAGCGTGGGCAGAAATATTATTTTTCCCTTTGAGTGTAGGATATAATTCTTTGGATGTAGGCTGCTAATGTATGCCCCGCTACAGGCAATTACATTAATTGTGCATCTACTGATTGTGCAATGCCGTCTGTCTGGAAGCAATTGCAATGCATTGTAATGTTATCAATATGCTGTTCTTTCCAAGATTCCTCAAATGTTATCAGATCATGTATTTGAGACACAGGCCACATTCCAAAAAACAACTGGAATGTGGCATGTCCCAGTCCTTGTTACATGTTTCTGATGCCATTTTCTCCTGATGACCAGAGCCTATGATGGGGAGAGACAAGCAGCTCAGGCAGTGGGATTCTTCCCCAAGGACCAGGCACTATAGGTTGCTTTGAGAGAAACCCAGCACCAACCTGCAGAGTTTGCAAATAGAAGAGCTTCCCCATATGATGTTCACATTGTATGGGACCATTAATTTCAAATGTTGGAGGTATGCTCCAAATATCCAGAAAGTTTCTATGGCTCTTTCATGTGAGGGATCGAACTGGTTATTGTCTCCTTCCAAATCTCCAGCTAGATAGGGATGGCTGCTGGGACTAGTCCCTTTAAAAAATAGGTCAGGACACTTTTAGGAAAACTTGACGAGGGTCAAAACAGAAGTACTACAATTATACATACTTCTACCCAGGCGTCGGTCTGCTTCAGATTAGGTTTCAATGGCTGGGCTGCTCATGTAAAATCTTATAGTATAGCCCAGAAAAGGTACGCTGCACCATTGTGACTCACTGTGCCCTTCACAACTGAAGTCAACAAACAGGAGAATGTCATAATGCAGAGGAAGTGGGTGATCAAGTGCAATTCTCTGAGGATAACGATGGTGACAGTTCAACACTGAGAGAGGCAGTGTTTTATGCAGCTGAAAAATGGAATGCAACATTGTCTTCAGAGACATGTGAAATAATCACTGATTCCATCCTCTCACTGCATGCAGCCACCAGTGTACACCTTTGAAATGCCTTTGTCTGAGTTCCTTTTGCAGCCATCAGAGTGAGAGAGTGCCTTTTATTTTCTATATCTTCAGTGCAGGGTGTTTACTAGCTGTTCCCAAACTGATTTTCCCAGCACACTGGTGCACACACTAATGCATCAGACCACTAACATACATCAACTGGGATTACAGTTATGTTTTAAGCCCACTATTTGAACAGCTCTGACACAGTAAAACACAAAGATGTCTACAGGAGATGGCTTCCTGCTTAGAGGGAAGGGGGTAGTCAGATGCTAATTATCTTTCTGTTTGGAATTTTCTTCACTTCATACAGCTGTGACATTCTGCAGGTCCACACAGAACTTTGCCAGTCACTGAATTTACATACATCATCATCTTCTGGCTATAATAGAACCCTTTTAAAACATGTGTATGAATTAAAAGTTCAATATGCCTATGAGCACTTTGGGGTTCTGAGCTATCCTCATGACAGGTCCCAGACTCCATGACATCTGAGGCTCTTTGCACTCAAGGTGTTGGGTTTTTGTGAGGGATGAGCAATGCATTGCCATTATGACTTCTTTCATCCTCAGATAACATGAAGATGCTGCTCACTTCACAAATAGATATGACTTCACCAGGTCTGACAGTTATAAAGAGACTTTGTTATGCCTCACTCAAGTAAGACTTGGGAAACCAAACCCTATTATCCCTGGAGTCATCACAAAAGACTGAAGCGACTGGGCTTGTATACCATTGAGTTTCGAAGATTGAGAGGGGATCTGATTGAGACGTATAAGATTATGAAAGGATTGGACACTCTGGCAGTAGGAAACATATTTCCACTGATGGGTGAGTGCCGAACCAGAGGACACAGCTTAAAAATACGGGGTAGACCATTTAGGACAGAGCTCAGGAGAAACTTCTGGTGGCTGTGTGGAATGCTCTGCCCCAGAGGGCAGTGGAGGCCCACTCACTGGATTCATTTAAGAAGAAGTTGGATAGAGCTCTCAAAGATAGTGGAATCAAGGGTTATGGAGATAAGGCAGGAACAGGATACTGATTAGGAATGATCAGCCATGATTATATTGAATGGCGGTGCAGGCTCGAAGGGCTGAATGGCCTACTCCTGCACCTATTGTCTATTGTCTATTGTCTAAAAGTTAAAAGTTTTATTAAAATATGCAGAATTTCCAAATTTACCTCTCTTTTAGATCCAGAATGACAGAAAGCAATGTCCAGATTTATGTACTTAACAAGAGTTAGTATTTTAAATAAATAGTTTCCAGCTACAGCTAAACACTTATGAACTGTCGAGCTATAACTTGGTGAAATCTAATCCCTTATGGGATAATCTTTTTGGCTCTTAGAATCTTGCACTGTTTGATTCTCCTTCTTCAGATACTTTCACTTTCTTGTAGTAGGTACAGGATGATTAGTTTTCACTTACAATGGTGCTTGTCTTACGAATTAAAAATCAGAGGTTAAAGCAACAAAGAACAAAGAACAAAGAAAATTTACAGCCCACCTTGGAATTTTGCCACACAAAAATGATTCCTCTATTTGTTAAGAACAAAGAACAAAGAAAGTTTACAGCCCAGAATAGGCCCTTCAGCCCTTCAAGCCTGTGCTGATCCAAATCCACTGTCAAAACCTATCGCCCAATTCCTAAGGATCTGTATCCCTCTGCTACCCACCTACTCATGCATCCATCCAGATGCACTTCAAATGAATCTACCATGCTTGCCACTACTACCTCTGCTGGAAAGATGTTCCAGGCACCTACCACACTCTGTGTAAAGTACTTGCCGTGTGTATCCCCCTTAAATTTTTCTCCTCTCACCTTAATGCGTGACTTATCATTATTGAATCCCTCATCCTGGGAGAAAGCTTATCTCTATCTACCCTGTCTATAACCTTCATGATTTTGTAGACCTTAATCAAATTCCCCCCTCAATCTCATTTTTTCTAATGAAAACAATCCCAACTTACTCAACCTCTCTTCATAGCCAGCACCTTCCATACCAGGCAACATCCTTGTAACCTCCTCTCCACTCTATCTAAAGTGTCCATTTTCTTTTAGTAATGTGGTGACCAGAACTGTACAGTATTCTAAATGCGGCCAAACCAAAGTCTTGTACAATTTTAACATGACCTGCAAACTCTTTTTCTCAATACCCCGTCTAATGAAGGCAAGCATACTATATGCCTTCTTGACCACTATCCACCTGTGCAGCCATCTGGTACAATGGACCTGAACTCCCAGATTTCTCTGCTCATCAACTTTTCCAAAGGCTCTTTCATTTACAGTATAGTTCACTCTAGAATTATATTTCACAAAATGCATCACCTCACATTTGCCTGGACTGAACTCCATCTCCCACTTCTCCACCCAACTCTCCAGTCTATCTATATTCTTCTGTATTCTTTGACACTCCCTTATGCTTTCTGCTACTCCACCCAATCTACATGTCATCTCCAAAATTACTGATCAGACCACCAATGCCCTCTTCCAGATCATTTATGTATATCACAAACAACAGTGGCCCCAGCACTGACCCCTGTGGAACACCACTGGTCACCTTTCTCCATTTCGAGAAACTCGCTTCACCTTCTACTCTCTGTCTCCTGTTGCTCAAACAGTTCTTTATCCACCTAGCTAGAACACCCTGCACACCATGTGACTTCACTTTCTCCATTAATTTACCATTGGGAATCTTATCAAATGCCTTACTAAAGTCTATATATATGATATTTACTGCCCTTCCTTCATGTATCAACTTGGCCACTTCCTCAAAGAACTCTATTAAGTTGGTAAGGCACTATCTCCCCCGCACAAAACCATGTTGCCATCACTAATCAGCCATTTCTTTTCCAAATATAAATACATTTTATCCCTCAGTATCTTTTCCAGCAACTTTCTCATCACTGACATCAGACTCACTGGTCTGTAGTTACCTGAAATATCCCTACTACCCATCTTGTACAGGGGGACAACATTAGTAACCATCCTGTCCTCCAGCACTTCACCTGTGTTTTAAGGATGCTACAAAGATCTCTGTCAGGGCCCCAGAATATTTCCTCTCTCGTCTCCCTCAGCAACCTGGGTTAGGTCACATCTCAACTGGACTGGGGAAGAAATTGGCTATATTCAGACTTGAGAAACAACTCCTTCTCCTTCAGAAGTCTAATGGTTAATGTCAAAATATCCACAGCTCAAACTGTTCAGCTAACTGGGAACCAATCAAGTTGTTACTAGGCAGAAAGCCATCATTATTGATCATTATTTACCAGACAATAGACCAATCAGCTTCTTGAAAGTAGTTATTACTTATTAGTTTAATTAACTATTATTAGTTCATTACTTATTAACTATCTTTTGGCAGTACCGGATATTTCTCAAACCCTGGACCCAAGCCACTTTTGTTTCCCTATCCAAGCTGGCTGAGTCTGATGTCATGACCTCCTTTGCTGGTCTGGAGTGTGAAGGCCATTTTCTGGCTTGCACTGCCTGAAGTGCTGTGGAAGAAGGGTTTTAAAATTGTGGCAGCCCCTTGAATGTTGAAAATTCCTAGTAGTAGACCTTCCATCAATCCTACATGTGTTAGGTGCTGTAGAAGCCACTGGCATTATTGATGAGCTGAAGAATAGATCTTTGTGTGAGAAGAGTAAACATGGACCATAGAGGAGCACCAACAGTTTTCCACAAATGAGAAAATTCAGTAAATTGTCTCTTGTCCCACAACGCGGATGGGTAGCTATCCCATTTGTTAGGCAAACTTTTAACTGAATCAAAACCCATTCCCTTACAAGAAGTTAAATTCAGGCCTGTCATCACCCTTCCCTTTACTTTACCAGCAGAGGGCACCCTGTGCTGGCCCATGTTATGAGGCTGTTGGACTTAGTTGAGATAGGAAATGTAATCTATGTTGAATTTGTAAGGCAATCTAAAATGTTTGAAGAAAATTCCAGTCGACCTTATTTTAGCATGGACATTAATTGAAAACCTAATTATGGTCTACATAACAGAAGACAGAGAGGAAATACACACAATCCAAGTTTATACAAAAGTGGCAGCATTTAAAATGACATTTATGATTTCTAACAGTTGCAACATATTGCTGTAAATTCAAAAAGGATATTTATCACATTAATGACTTTGATGTGAATGTCGAAGGTCTAATTAGTAAATTTGCAGATGGCACAAAAATTGATGACGTTGATAGTGGTGAGGATGGTCTCAGATTGCAGTCTGATGTTGATCAGCTGGTAAATTGGGCAGTGTAATGGCAAATGAAGTTTTATCCTGATAAATGTGAAGTGATGTTTTTTGGAAGGTCTAATGAGGGAAGGACATACACAATGAATGGTAGATCTCTAGGGAGATCGAAAGAACAAAGGGATCTTGGTGCATAAGTCTCTCGATCCCTAAAGGTGTCATCACAGGAGGATAGGGTGCTGAAGAGGGTAAATGAGATGCTTGTCTTCATTAGCTGAGCCATAGAATGTAGGAGCAAGGAAATCTTGTTACCACTTTATAAAACATCGGTTAGGCCATGAATGGAATACTGTGTACAGGTCCCCATACTGTCAGGAGGATGTGATTATACCAAAGAGGGTGCAGAGGAGATTCTCCAGGTTGATACTTAGGATGGAAAGTCTCAGTTATGAGGAGAATCTGAATAGACTGGGACTCCTTTCCTAGGACCAGTGGAGGTTGAGTGGAGAATCTGATTGAGGTATTCAAAATTATGAGAGGCATAGACGGGGTAGATTGTGCGAATCTTTTCCCCGTTGCAGACGCATCTGAGGCCAGAGGGTGAGGACAAAGTGGTTCAGAGGGCAATGAGTAAAACTGTTTTCATCTGGAGGGTAGCAGAAATATTAAGTGTGCTGCATGAGAGTGTGGTGGAGGCATGTACTCTGGCAACATTAAGAAGCATCTGGGTGAGCACTTAAAATGCCAGGGGCATAGTAGGCTATAGACCAAGTGCAGCTGTGTGGGATTAATGTAGTTTGGACTTTTTGGGATGAAGGGCCTGGTTCTATGCTGTATGATTCCATAACTCTGACTTTGTTTGCAGAAATCCCTCCAATTAAATATTGGCAAGACAGACGTCATTGCTTTCTGTCCCCACTCCAATTTGTCTAGCCATTGACTTCATTTCTCTCCCCAGGAGAAAGTGAGGACTGCAGATGCTGGAGATGAGAGTCAAAAAGTGTGGTGCTGGAAAAGCACAGTAGGTCAGGCAGCATCCGAGGAGCAGGAGAATCGGCTTGTTAGGCATAAGCTTATCACTGAAACATCGACTCTCCTGCTCCTCGGATGCTGCCTGACCTGCTGTGCTTTTCCAGCGCCACACTTTTTGACTCTTCATCTCTCTGTCTGGTAATTGTCTGACACTAAGCTAGAATGTTAGCAATTTTATTGTCATATTTGATCCTAAGATGATCTTATAACAGCTTTTTCTTACCATCACTAAGATCACCAATTTCCATTTCTGTCACAGCACTGTGTATAACCCTTCCAGCTCATCAGCCACTCTAATTCATAACTTCATTACCTCTAATTCATAACTTACACTGGCTGGTCTCCTACATTCTGTCTTTTGGAAGCTTGTGGTCATCAAGTCTCCATATCCATATCCTAACTCACACAATGTCCAACTTACCTGTGATGTCTGGCCTACACTAGATCTCAGTCAAGCAACACTGTGAAGTTTTACGTTCTCATCTTTATTTGCAAATGACTTCAAGACCTTGCCCCACTATAATATGTTCTGGTCCCACAACTCCCTCAAATATCAGCACTGTTGAGCATCTCTGTTGTTAATTGCTTTGCCTTTGGTTGTTGTACCTTTAGTCGCCTAGGTTAAATTTCAGGAATTTCCTTACTAGATCAGTTTGTCTCTCTATCTCACTTACTTCCTTTCAGACACTCTTCACAACGTCCACTTAGGTCAAGGTTTTAGCATGTGACTAAAAATCTCTTTGTGGTCAATTATAAATTGTTTTAGATTAAATACCCTTCAGGATAGAAACAAGCCCTTCAGCACAACAAGTGTAAAACTGACCCTCCGAAGAGCAACCTACCCAGACCCATTCCCCACCCTATATTTACCCCTGACTAAAGCACCTCACACTATGGGCAATTTAGCATGGCCAATTCACCTGGCCTGCACATCTTTGGATTGTGGGAGGAAACTGGAGCAAATCTATGCAGACACGGGGAGAATGTGCAAACTCCACACAGACAGTCGCCTGAAGTAGGAATCCAACCCAGGTTCCTAGTGTTGTGATGTAGCAGTGCTAACCACTGAGCCACCATGCCACCCAAATGTTTTATAATATTCCTGTGAAATACTCCAGGACTTTTTATTCTTTTAAAAATGCTTTATTAGTTGTTGTTTATTTCTAAAGTGTTTATGTACTTTTAAATAGTTTGATTTAGACTCAATCTAATCTATCCCATTGTTGCTTCTTACTATAGTTTGCATTGTGGTTAGCTATAAACTTTCAAAATTGCCTGGAATACTGATTTCTATCTTATCTCACCCAATTCAAACTACACAAGTCTGGCTCTTCCTATGTCAGCAGAAATACATGCTGGGTATAGAAAGTATTCATTGAGGCTCACTCCATTTACACATGCTTATAATTTTCCCCCCATTTTTTACTATAAAACCTGCCAAATTAAGAATTAAAAAGTGACTGACAGAAATCATTAATTCACCAACTTGGGATATTTAGAATCAGCCAAGTCACATCTTGAAGAAGAGGATACCAGGAATTTCACAGTATTAAATCACCAGACTTCATGCAAGTATGTCTTACTTAGTCACATGCTTTTTAAAATGTTTTTTAAAAACATTATGGTCATCTGGTATTGCAGTTAAATTTTCCAAAAGCATTCAATTTCTCAGTCATTAGCATTTCATGTGAACAATTACTTTCCTGGGATTAAGTGTTCTTTCTAGGATTGTTAAAATCCATTATTTAAGGAGACAAAATTTGAATTGTAACACATAAGTAAAATTCCTAAAAGCTACAATCAATCGATCTAGCCAATTCACAGACTGATCCTACAGAAAGGAAAGTATTTAATTGTATTGAGTTAATTTATATGCATTCATTCCCATTTTCTGGTACAGAACTTGAGAATGGCTGAAAAATGACTTTTTGTTGAATCTTTTAATTCTGTATTCATCAGGGCAATTCACAAGAATACCAATTTAAGAAGAAAACCAATAATAATGCATGAGAGGGATGTGCTGATTTGTCGGCAAGTAGACTCTAATTGGTAAAGATTTTGATATGGAGAATACATTAATTAGGGATAATTTACAGTTAACTGCCAGTTCTTCTTTAAATTTTAAACCAGGGTTTGTTCTGATTGGTCAGGGCTTCACTTGTCCCTGAGCAGGTTGGATCTCCAACAGTTCAATGTGCTCGATGACTGGCCTTATCAACAACTTTGTAAGGAGGATCTGAACTATTTGTTCACCATGCAGACTTGATGCTGAATTAGGGTATATCAAAGCCATTCTGCAGGGTGACTACTCTGATTAGCTCATGTCTCACTGTATATATAGCAACCAAACTCAAACTGAGGTGATCCCTCTTGGTTCTGAAAAGTGCCCGATCTACCTCAGACTGAAAGATAAGAGGTCTCAAGCATGTGAGCAATAGGTGAAGATAGCTGTTTCACACTGCTAGTAGGTAGTCCCAACACGTGCCTTTCAGCAACATGAGAGGAGGGTGCTGATTGGATGGAAAATGCATTCTGATGGCTGGAGATGTTGACATGGAACTTAACCAATTTAGTGACTAATGCATCAAGTAGCAAGCATGCAGCCGAAGGGGCATTGTGACATGAGCATAAAAATTCTAAGTTGATCTGCAATGTTATTACAATATACTGGGGTGTTTGGTAGAAGTTTTTCCTATTGTTGAGGTAAATATCACATTTCTGCAGTAGCCAACATATTTCAATAGAGAGTTTTCAGAGGGATGCTGTCATCTCATAACTTTTGAAGGGGCCAAGTGGGCAATATGTTTTGGATTTCCCTGTTTAACTGCACAGCTGCAGCCATTGTAGGTTTTGACTTGACCTATGCAAATAATAATATAAATTTTTACACTCAACAACCCTATCTAATCCATTATGCTTGATCTGTATGCAGATAGGCGATAAATTTGCAAGAATGTTATTCCCTTCTCACTGCACTTCTCTGTGTAAGTAAAATTTCCAGTCCAATCCTCTTTGGCAATGAAGTACAATTATAATTTATAATATAGGACAAAGCCATTTGAATTACACTGAGCTGGAAAATTTAGACCAATACCAGTTACTATCTTGTTTGAAATGAGGTTACTGAGACTAAACAGGAGCGTAAAATGATGACAATTTATTAAATAAGTCATGCAACACCGATGTTGGAAAGAAACATTCATAAGATAGGAATGTTACTTACCAGGGGAATGTTAATTGCCTATCCCTAATTGCTATCAATTTGAAATCATGTTTCAAATCATGTTTGAAATCAAGTTAACACCTGAAAGGTCTATCTGACATCATG
Organism: Chiloscyllium plagiosum; assembly: GCF_004010195.1. NCBI lineage: Eukaryota > Metazoa > Chordata > Chondrichthyes > Orectolobiformes > Hemiscylliidae > Chiloscyllium > Chiloscyllium plagiosum. Next base: position 23,552,357 of record NC_057744.1, read on the forward strand.
TGAGTATCTTTGCTCATCAGGATATGAAGAACAGTTCCATGCAGGAGCTCACCAATCTTTAGTCTTCACTTGCCTTTAAATTTGTACAGCAGAATGCTTCATGGATAGTAATTTAAGTTTACTCTTAAGTTTAGACTGAGGTCTTGCAAATACTTGTATCTTGTATGTGCTGTAACTAGTGATTAGTTACAAGACTGAACCTCACTTCTCCTTCCCCACTTGATATCAGTAAATTATTTAATACCAATCAGAAGGAATGGTGACAGTGGATCTATCCATTCCTGTAAGCAAATGCATTAATATTAATCACACTGAATAATGAAATTGTGGTAGAGTCCTGTGTGCTGTGTTGATCTCATGGTGTTGAATGAGAATATCAAATATTAATCTGACTGAATAATTGAATATGGGGTTTTGAGAACAGGAAAATTCTCAAACTTTGGTCAAAACGGAGGTGCCAAAATCAATAAGTGATTTAAACTTGTGCTAATGTCATGAGAAAGAAAAGGAGAGCCTCTTATGAACTGGTTCAGTCTATGAACATGCCTCCTCTACTCTATCACCGTACATTGAGGGTATTAGAGATAACAGGAATGTCAAATAACTGCCAGTTTATTTGAGTGTGGCCTTGGAATTGGGAAAGTTAAAAACATTTTGCAGTAATTTTGGACAGGACAGTGATGTAATTAAACATCAGTGTAATAGTACAAAATCAACGACTAATGCATTGTCATACACATCCATGGGAAGAAAGGGGGATAAAGAATGACTTTGTGTTTTAGTGGGTAGAGTAGTTTGATCAATCACTCCAAAGATGTACTTGAAGGTATTTTAATGGATTGACCACTGAAACAGACCCTACCTGCAGGACTTCTAATAACCAATGTTATTGTGATTCTACACTACTGCTTAGTGGTTTAATATAAGTATACTACAGTTAATGGAACAATATCCAAGTTGTTGAGTGCTATTGCTAGTTGGAGTAAGGATCAGACCTTGAGAGTAGATCAGAGAGTCTAACATTCTGGAAGATATGACCAAAGGAAAGAATAGTGGTGAACCACAATCTTGAAATTCTGTGGTCCTTGGGTTATAAGTTATAAGTTCCACTAACAATGTCATGAAGGTAATATAGCTACAAGTCAGGATGGCATGCAACTTACCTTACAGATACTGGTGATCCCATGTACCTTCTGCCCTTGCCCTTTTGGTGGAAGAAATCATAGGTTTGGAAAGTGCCGTTGAAAGAACCTTGGTAAGTTGCTGCATTGCATCTTGCAAGTGACAAACACTGCTACTAATGTGCATTGGTGATGGAATGATTGAATGTTAAAGATGGTGGATGTGGTGCCAATCAAGTGGGCTTTTTTTTGTCCTAGATGGTATTGAGCTTCTTGGGTTTGTTGGAGCTGAACCCATCCAGGCATGAGGAATGTATTCCATAACACTCTAGACTTGAGCCTTGCAGGTGGTAGCCAAGCATTGGGAGACAGGAAGTGAGTTATTTGCCACAGAATTTCTAACCTTTGACTTGCTGTTGTAGTAGAATATTTATATAGCTGGTCTAGTTTTGGTTCTGGTCAACAGTAACCTTCATAATTTGGTAATGTGGCATTCAGTGATTATAGGGTACTGATGTGCAATCAGTTATTTTCTGATATTTAACTGGTTCGAATCACTTCAAGATCCCTGGTTTTAGACACTGGACTTATTTAGGGAATGTGAAAAGAAGAAAGTAATAGGCACATATTTTAGTGCAAAAGAATCTCTCTGTTTATTTAAAATACAATAGGTAAGTATAATACAAGAAATGTAGATAAACACAGAAATTGACACAATCAACTATACAAAGAACAGTAATACTATTAAATACAGTATTAACGAGATTAAACACTATTAGAGCCTAAAGACAACCATTTTCATTACACAAACTTTAATCAGGTTTCCTACCTTTAGGATTCCAATGCATTGTCACCACCCATCTTCCCCTCCTTGCTGGCTAGGTTGGGACTTTGGGGTTTTGGAGTTTATGCTCAGAACTCAAAACAGGGTTTTGAAGTGTCTGATTGCTAAGGTTCTTGCTGTTGGTTCTCTTGGTTCGGAACAGGCCTGTGTCTGGAATCTTACTTCAAAAGCTGATTATTGGGGTGCAAGCTTGTGGGGAAGCTGCCTGTGCAGACGATTGTTGTTGAAAAAGGACCTCCCTTCAGGTCAGATTGGGGCTGACAGTTATATTGACTGCATCCCCCTGTTAACTCCCCTCTAATTTGTGCCGTCCATTGTGTTTCTGGTGTTTCCTTCTGAGGGCAATTAGTTTCCTGATCGTTAAAAGTATGTGTGAATGGATTTTGATTGAAGGTGCTTGCCTGATATCTCTGTAGGTCCCAGAGTGTGTGCGAGGTAGCCCAATGTGTAAAGTCTGTTTTGGGTTAGAGTCTGTTAGTGTTGGTTGATTGTCCTTTAAACAACAGATGTAACTTAGAATTTCAGGCTGAACAATAGTCCTAGACATAAATCTCCATACTACTGCCTCTGTTGTGTGTTTACTGTGGCCTCAATCCAGGATTTTGCCCACTATTTTTGATATTGGAAAAGTCCAGGATTTTGCCCAATACTTTGGATGATGAGGCATATTGCCTGATTCTACAGTGATAGCAATGCTTTTGAATTTCAGAAGAAGATCATTAAGTTCTCATTTGTTGGAGATGATCATTCCTGTCACATGATTGTCAGGTAATGTTACTTGCCACTTATTAGTCTGTGCCTAAATGTTGTCCAGGTCTTGTTGCACATGGACGCAGACTGTTTCAATGTCTGAGAAGTGGCAAATGGTGCTGCATGTAGCAAAATCTTCAGTGAACATCCCCACTTCTGGCTGTATGACGGAAGGAAGATGAAGATGGTTAGAACAAAGACAGTACTCTGAGGACCAATTGCAGTGATGTTTTGGGATTGAGATGACTGAATGAGTTGTCCAAAGGAGTCGGATACAATTACAACATTTAAAATGCATTTGGATGGGTATATGAATATGAAAAGTTTAGAGGGATAAGAGCCAACTGATGGCAAATGGGACTAGATAAACTTAGGATACCTGGTCAGTACGGATGAGTTGAGCCAAAGGGTCTGTTTCCATGCTGTACAGCTCTACGAATCTATGACTCTAAGAGAAATGAATTGATTGATTTGACCAGCATCCAAAACACTGAGACCAAGCAGGTAGTTTATACACATTTCTGCCCCCAGAAAACATCACCTGAAAGTCAAGACTGTGTGACATGGTATTGGGATATCAATGGAAGTGTGCAGAAGTATTGTTACATGGGAGGGAACTAACAAGAGGAAATGCATAATGAAAATGACCTGAAGAACAGCTCTGAGACAAGTACATTGGAACAAATGGTTATTGTGGCCTGAAGAGCAAGTCAACACAATTTAAATGATAGCGAGTTGACATATAATCAAAGAATTTGTCTTCAAAACAATCAAAGTGGCATTAGTGAGAAGAGATAAACATTAAAGTGAAAAGAATTTTGTGTTTGGACAATTGAAAGCTAAGAGGGGAAAATACTTAATAGCAAAAATACACAAGATGGCTATTGGTGAAGGGAGAGCTGGAGAATATTTCAAGTCCATGTTTCTGCAAGTGAATATTATATTCAACCAAGGATGAGCTAAAATCCTCAAAAGCTGATAGCATAGTTTCAGTGCAGAAAGAGGGAGAACTCTAGCAATTTGATGAAAGGGAAAAAGAAGAAAAAAATAAAGAATGAGACAAAGGGAGGGAGATATTTACCACACTTGGAAGCCTACCTTCTTCCAAACTGAGATGACTGTCTTTGGAAATCACTTCTTGGTCCATATATATCATCACAGTGCTGAGAATAAATATCTCCATGCAGAAATTAGGTACTTAAAGCCATCTCTCAAATTGGCTACCCACTTCCCCTTTCTCTTTAAACTCAGATAAATCCTAGTCAGAACCAGTACCTTGGAAAAATATTTGGTTAAAATGAACAAAGAATTAGAAGAATAAATTTATAAGGCATGATATCGTGTTTGGTACGACCTGGTTTACAACATCAGCCAGACTGCTTGGATGAGGATATTGACATTATGTTTAAAAGTCACTCAAAGTTTGAAATCAAAAGATCAAGTAGCTTTATTGTTAATAGGGAACCAGACTTATACTTTAGAAATAGGCAGACTAATTAAGAAATAGTTATGATAAATCAAAAAGGCTATTTTCATTTGGAAAATGGGGACTGTCGGAAATTTGAATCCTCTTTAAACTTGTGTTCACTCAGCATTCCATATTTGGAAACAAAAACAGAAGTTGCTGGAAAAGCTCAGTAGGTCTGGCAGCATTTGTGAAGAGAAATCAGAATTAACATTTTAGGTCACGTGACCCTTCCTCAGAACAGTTCTGAGTTTCTCAGTTCTGAGGAAGGGTCACTCAACCTGAAATGTTAACTCTGATTCCGCTTCACAGATGCTTCCAGATCTGCTGAGATTTTCCAGCAACTTCTATTTTTTGTTTCTGATTTACAGCATCCACAGTTCTTTCAGTCTTTATTCCGTACTTGGTATTTCCTGCACAGCACAAAACCTCATTTAACTGTGCTACAGTAATAACCATCCATCAATATGAACAAGCAAAATATTTATCAGGTGTCACTCTGCACCAATGAAAGTGTGTTTTTGAAAATAAGAAAGTTTTGCGATCAGAAGAAATTAAAACTAACCTTCACCTGGAGACGCAAGAGGACAATGGTCATCCAATGTCATGAATATTTGTCCCATAATCATTGCCCAAGAAGGTTCAGCAAATCTTAGCAGGACTTCTACACTTAATGGTAAGGTCCTAGA
>NC_057744.1:23557725-23560867 GCF_004010195.1 Chiloscyllium plagiosum
CAGCACCTGGCATTTATCTGAATTAAACTCCATTACTTCATACTTTTTCTTTAATCATGTTTTGTTAGCTTATCAGAATGTCCAACTGTGTTCGTCAGAATTACCTCACTCCAGCTAAACAATAAACCAATTGTGTTGGTTCCCATTGTCGTTCTACTTCTGCCACTAGGAGTTTTCCTAATTCTACTTAATATTATTCGACTGTCATTATTAGGTATTATACTGCCACCTGTGCTACAATGATCTTCCATCCCAGACTAATGTCTCATGATTAAATATTTAGCTCCCCCATCTCTCACAATGTTTTCCTGTCCCAAGCTGACTCTCCAACCACTGATTAGATATTTAATGTAGTATCCTACTACAAGCGTGTCAAGCAGGCTGATTCTACTAGCAATTTATTATTTAAAGTCATGTCCTATGTATTTATAGTCACGACTTGTCCCAAACTGTCATGATGATAGTTAGTAGGCTACCCTTACGTTACTAATCATTATTATCTCAACCTTTCAGACTCAGTCTGACTCTGCTAATTAGTATAGGAGCATTCCACTATTCTTATCCCATCTTGCCACAGCGGCCCCATCCTGCCCCAGTGACGTTTTGACGAGTGTAGCATTCCACACACCCCTTGTAACAGATCGCCAGTAGTTGCCATGGCTTTACCCTTCCCATGCTTTCATGCTCTGTATTTTCTGTACAGGGTTCGGATATTTTATCAGACATTTTCTTTATCTTCACTCACTTTTCAGTAGCTGGTCCTTATCCATGTGTGCTCTAACTTCTCAAATATTCAGCTAAATAATCCTGAAATATTTTGATGACTCATAGCTTTACCACACATTCTAACAGTGACTTCCAAACAAACAACACTCTCAGAGTGAAAGCGTTCTTCCTATATCTCGTCTGAATATCCTCTCCCTTGTGTTTAACGGAGATCCCTGGTTGTTAACTCTTCCCAGAAGGAGTTTATTGCTATCACACATACCGATCCCCTTAATGTGCACCTTAATCACTTCCTCACTCAGCCTTCTCCTCTGAGTTAAAGAGCCTGAGATGAGCTCTTCTATCTTCGCCATGGCGATACTGTCATGCTGGAAAAGTACAGCAGGTCAGGAAGCATCTGAAGAGTGGGAGAATCGACGTTTCTGGCATAAGTCTTTCATCAGGAATGAGTCTTGTGGGTGGGGACTGAGAGATAAATGGGAGGTGTTTGGGGTTAGGTGCAAGGTAGCTGGGAAATCGAATGGTGGATGGAGGCGGAGTGAATGTGATAAGTCAGAGGTGGAGAGATGAATGGGTCTGGGGGGTGGTGCTGAGTTGAAAGATATGAGGGGAGGGGAAATGAAGAAGCCGTTGAAATCCACGTTTATCCTGTGTGGTTGCAGGGTCCAAAGGCAGAATATGAGGCGTTCATCTTCCATTCGTCAGGTGGGAACTGTTTGATGGTGGCTTATGCCCGAAACGTCGATTGTCCTGCTCTGCAATTCACATGACAGGAGCGATGTGAAAACCAACGACTAAAAAAAGGGCAAAAACGTATAGATTTAGAGTTAATGGAATTGGAAACAGTGTAAACAGAATCCATTTGGCCAGATGAGTCTGCACTGTGCCGTAGAAGAGATTCACACTCCCCCACTCTATCTTTCTAAACCCGCATTTATGATCCACCCTCAAAAATAGAAATTACTCCAAAAGCTCAGCAAGCCAGGCCGCATCAGTGGAGAGAATTTAGAGTTAACATTGCGATTTAAAAACGGTTCCGAGGAAGAGTCTGTTGACCCGAAATGGTCATTATGTTTTCCCCCGAGCTGCAATTCTGACTTTTGTCTCTTATTTACAACACTTACAGTCCATTCAGACTTTGTTTGCCATTTACCTAAATTGCACACCTTTGCACTGTGGGAAGGAATCGGAGCAGCCAGAGGAAACTCACACGGGAGAGAGAGAACAGGAGTGTGCAAATTCCACACAGTCACACAAGCCTGAAATAGAAGGCGGGTTTCTGGCGCTTAAAGGCGCAGTTCTACCCACTGAGCCCTCCCAATATGCCAGCGCCCATCCTGGAAGCGAATTGAACCCGACCTCACGCAGTGACAGGCGGTGGTACTATCCAGGAATTTTATGCAAAAAGAAGCCTATTTGGTATTGCTGGAAATTAACATTCGCTTAATTATCTGAACACTTCTTAAAATCACTTGGCCTATAGCCTTGTATGACTTGGCATCACAAATTCACATCTGAATGCTTCTGAAAGTTGTGAGGATTTCTGCCTCTCCAAACTTTGCATGCACTCATTCCAAATTTTAAACAACCGCTGTTTCAAACATTTGTCTGCACATTCACTCAAAACTATCCTCTTCTTTTCTTAAATCTATGCCAGCCTACCCCTCCCCGTGATCGAACTCACCATCAAAGCGAAATGGTTATTTCAGTCTACGCCATCCATATTCCTTATTGTTGTGTACACCTCAATCATGTTTCCTCTCAATTTTCTCTGCTCTAAGAAAAACACCTCCAGTTTATCCAATTTCTCTTCATAACTGAAACTCTTCTACCCAGACAATATCCTGGTAAATCTCTCCTGCATCATTTCCAGTGCTATCATATCCGTGCTATTAGGCGAATTGCAGAAATGCACACATTAGACAAGATAGAGCTAAATGAACCAGTGAAATAAATGATGTAGAAGTCCACAGATAAAGGTATTTTCGAATAAATGTTCTTTTCCTCCGTGCTGCCATGTGTCCTTTTCCTGAGCCTGATATCCCAATAATCTCTGGTCCATGTTGTAAAAGCTGCTACATGAGAATTGATCTCACAGCCACGGTATCGAAATGGTTTGAAGGTGAGCACTTGGTTCTTCTCTGACGGCACAGGTGCGCATGAAATGCCAAAGCTGAAAGTGCTCCTGGTTAAAGGCGGGGAGGAAGGCGGGAAGGAATAATATTCGATTATTAAGATACAGCAGCAGCACTAACCCGCACTGCAGATTGGCTCAGTGGAAGCGTGCTGGAGATTGAAGCGGGAAGTCGATTAATTGAAAGCATTCTCTGAATTTTCCTTAACAATGCGCTGTTTTGTTACTTTGACAGTAAGAGCTGTTTTTGATCACATCGTTCCACATCAGCCTCTTGCTCCC
>NC_057744.1:23561259-23567450 GCF_004010195.1 Chiloscyllium plagiosum
CTATCTTTCTAAACCCGCATTTATGATCCACCCTCAAAAATAGAAATTACTCCAAAAGCTCAGCGAGCCAGGCCGCATCAGTGGAGAGAAGTTAGAGTTAACATTGCGATTTAAAAACGATTCCGAGGAAGAGTCTGTTGACCCGAAATGGTCATTCTGTTTTCCCCCGAGCTGCAATTCTGACTTTTGTCTCTTATTTACAACACTTACAGTCCATTCAAACTTTGTTTGCCATTTACCTAAATTGCACACCTTTGCATTGTGGGAAGGAATCGGAGTAGCCAGAGGAAACTCACACGGAAGAGAGAGAACAGGAGTGTGCAAATTCCACACAGTCAGTCACACAAGCCTGAAATAGAAGGCGGGTTTCTGGCGCTGAAAGGCGCAGTTCTACCCACTGATCCCTCCCAATATGCCAGCGCCCATCCTGGAAGCGAATTGAATCCGATCTCGTGCAGTGACAGGCGGTGGTTCTACCCAGGAATTGTATGCAAAAAGAAGCCTATTTGTGAATACTGGAAATTAACATTTGATTAACTATCCGAACTCTTTTTTTAAAATTACTTGGCCTATAGCCTTGTATGACTTGGCATCACAAATTCACATCTGAATGCTTCTGAAAGTTGTGAGGATTTCTGCCTCTCCAAACTTTGCATGCACTCATTCTAAATTTAAAACAACCGCTGTTTCAAACATTTGTCTGCAAATTCACTCAAAGCTATCCTCTTCTATTCTTAAATCTATGCCACCCTACCCCTCCCCGTGATCGAACTCACCATCAAAGCGAAATGGTTATTTCAGTATACGCCATCCATATTCCTTATTGTTGTGTACACCTCAATCATGTTTCCTCTCAATTTTTTCTGCTCTCAGAAAAACGCCTCCTGTTTATCCAATTTCTCTTCATAACTGAAACTCTTCTCCCCAGACAATATCCTGGTAAATCTCTCCTGCATCATTTCCAGTGCTATCATATCCGTGCTATTAGGCGAATTGCAGTAATGCACACATTAGACAAGATAGAGCTAAATGAACCAGTGAAATAAATGATGTAGAAGTCCACCGATAAAGGTATTTTCGAATAAATGTCATTTTCCTCCGTGCTGCCATGTGTCATTTTCCTGAGCCTGATATCCCAATAATCTCTGGTCCATGTTGTAAAAGCTGCTACATGAGAATTGATCTCACAACCACGGTATCGAAATGGTTTGAAGGTGAGCATGAAATGCCAAAGCTGAGAGTGCTCCTGGTTAAAGGCGGGGAGGAAGGCGGGAAGGAATAATATTCGATTATTAAGATACAGCAGCAGCATTAACCCGCACTGCAGATTGGCTCAGTGGAAGCGTGTTGGAGCCTGAAGCGGGTGGTCGATTAATTGAAAGAAATCTCTGAATTTTCCTTTTGTTACTTTGACAGTAAGAGCTGTTTTTGATCACACCGTTCCACATCAGCCTCTTGCTCCCCGTAAACACTCCAATCCAGCGTACATCACATTAATTCCAACACAGCCACATGTCATATTCTCATTCCCTCTGTGATAATTAGAATCAACAATGTCATTCTCTGAGATGCAGCAATGTAGCATGAAGTTGGTAGTGTAGTGAACAAAGAGTAACAAAGAACACAGAAACTTTACAGCCCAGGAATAGGCCCTTTGGACGTCGAAGCCTGAACTGATCAAATCCACTGTCGAAAACTATCACACAATTCCTAAGTATCTGCATCCATCTGCACCCCACCTACTCATGCAGCTGTCCAGGCACACCTGAAATGAATCTACCGTGCTTGCCTCTACTACCTCTGCTGGCAACACTTTCCAGGTACCTACCATCCTCTGTGAAAAATACTTCAAATTTCTATCTCTCTTAAACTTTTCACCTCTCAACTTGAACGCGTGAGCTCTCATTACTTAATCCCTTACCTTGGGACAAAGCTTATCTCTATCCATCCTGCCTATACCCTTCATGAAATTGTAGACGTCAATCAGGTCCCTCCTCAATCCCTCCTTAGAGCAAGCATCTTCCATATCAGGCAACATCCTCATAAATCTTCACTGCACACTCTCCTGAACAGCCGCATCTTATTGGTAATTTACCAGAACGATGCACAGAATTCCAAATGTGGTTGAACCAAAATCTTGTACAAATTTAGCGTGAGCTACTAGCTCTTATAGTCAATGCCCCGTCCAGTGAAAGCAAGCTTGCCATATGCCTTCTTGTCCACTCGATCCATCTCTGTGCAGCACCTTCAGGGTACAAAGGACCTGAATTCCCAGATCCATCTGTTCATCAACTTTACCCAAGGCTCTTCCGTTTACTTGGCTCTCGAATTAGACTTCCCAAGATGCATCACCACACATTTGCCTGGATCCAACGCCACCTGCCACTTCTCCGCTCAACTCTCCTGTTTATCTATTTTCTCTTTCATTCTTTGACAGTCCCCTATGCTTTCTGCTACCCCACCAATCTTCGTGTCATCTGCAAATAAAATGGCGATATTTGGGCCAGCAACCCTTGGAGAATGGAGCTTAGCAGCGGCTGCTAATTAGATTTGATAAATTCCAAGTTTGTGAGAAGATTTGTAGCTCGGGTGCTCGTTGTTGTGTTTCTGTTCGCCAAGCTAGGAACTTGTGTTGCAGACGTTTTGTCCCCTGTCTAGATGACATTCTCAGTGCTTGGGAGCCTCCTGTGAAGCGCTCCTGTGATGTTTCCTCCAGCATTTACAGTGGTTTGTATCTGCCACTTCTGGTTGTCAGTTCCACCTGTCCGCTGCAGTGGCCGGTATATTGGGTCCAGGTCGATGAGATTATTGATTGAATCTGTGGATGAGTGCCATGCCTTTAGGAATTCCCTGGCTCTTCTCTGTTTGGCTTGTCCTATAATAGTAGTGTTGTCCCAGTCGAACGCATGTTGCTTGTCATCTGCGTGTTTGTCCTATGTAGTGTTTTGTGCAGTCACAAAACTGCACGAAAAACTACACCGGACAAACAGGAAGACAGCTAACGATCCGCATCCATGAACACCATCTAGCCACGAAACGACACGACCAGCTATCCTTAGTATCCATTCACGCAGATGACAAGCAACATGAGTTCGACTGGGACAACACTACTATTATAGGACAAGCCAAACAGAGAACAGCCAGGAAATTCCTAGAGGTATGGCAATCATCCACAGATTCAATCCATAAGCACATCGAGCAGGACCCAATATAGCGGCCACTGCAGCAGACAGCTGGAAATGACAACCAAAGCAGCAGATACAAACCACTACAAATGTCGGAAGGAACATCACAGAAGCGCTTCATAGGAGGCTCCCAAGCACAGCGGATGTGACCTAGACAGGGGACAACATGTCTGCAACACAAATTCCAGCTCGGCGAACAGAACCACAAGTGGTTTGATGAATACAATCTGGAATATAAACCCGCTCAGAAGAAGAGTGACAAAAAGATTTAATTTGTTGGAAACCCATTCATTCGTGTCCCTTCAAAAGGGAAATCTGCCTTCCTTAACGAGACCTGCCAACATATAACTCCAGACGCACAATATTACGGGTCACCCATAAATTCCCTCTGAATCAGTTCAAGGACACTTAAGGATGCACAACAAATGCTGTTCAGACTATGATAGCCACACTCCGTGGGAGAATAAGGAAGGATAAAAAAGATACATGGATGACGGGGAAAATGGGGGTCGTGTCAGCGTGGACTCAAATTCAACTGATTATCCAAACTAAATAGACAAAAGGATAACCACGCCGCAATGAAGTCAGGTCCATGGGGGTGGGGTCTGTAGGAAGGGATTCAATTACCCGCTGAGATGTAAACTCACTTGCTCAGTCACAATATGGGCAGCCCATTCACCGTTCCCATATTTGAGAAGAAATTAGTCAGGAGACCAACCTGCAGAGTTGCCATCAGGTTTACAAATGATTACAAAGATCCGATTCGACTGTTATTGCAGGTGTTCATCCCATCCAGCAATGAACCATGCTTGGATGCCTGTTTCCAGTGGAGTACAACCGTTTCCTGATGTAGATCGATAATTCAAACTTAGTTGTGGTAGTCATGTTTAGAAGTTTACAGACGATGCAACAATTGGTCGTGTGGTTGACAGTGATGAATAATATCAGGGACTGCAGGGATGTATCAATCAGGTGAAAAGGCAAAACTGCGAATGGAATTGAATCCAGACCAATAAGTGGTAATGGATTTGGGGAGTTGTAACAATAACAGTGAGGATTCTGAGTGGTGCACAGGAACAAAGTGATTTTGGAGTGGACATTCAGAGACCTCTGAAGAGTGTTGGACAGGGAGATCAATTGTTCGAGAGGCTTTTTGGATATTTTATATTGTTGGCCACAGTCTGAGGATTATATTCGATCTTTTGCAACCGCCAGTTTCTGAAACAACTGAAGGAATGAGCAGGAGTCTGGTCAATGCGATAATCAACATTTTTAATAATTGTAAAATAAAAGGTGGAGGGCTGAATTATAACTCTTTGCCCATCAAGACCGTTTCACCCCTCAATTAATTTACCACTGATTCATCTCCAAAACATGCTGGCATGTGCATTTGAGGGTAATTTGTAAATGGTGACGTTTCATTGCACCTTAAACCTTGTCGTTATAGTTGGTACAGTTTTTGAGCTTTGAAGGTTCTGTCAACAAAGCCTGGATGACTTACTTCAGTGAATCTTCTAGGTGGGGCACTCTGCTGCAATTGTGCCTGAGCAGTCGAGGGAATAAATATTTAGGTGCTGAACAATGTACAGTTAAGTGACTGTATTGTCATGGAAGGTGTCAAGTCCCTTCAGTGGTATTGAAGCTGCACCCACCTAGGCAAATGTAGAAGGTTCTGTTAAACATATAATTTGTGCATTACGGACGATGTAGGCTTCACGGACGCAAGGGTTGAGTTAATAACCAAACAAAGTCGAGCGACGGACAAGATTTCTGTATTCAACTTATTTATATGGGCGTTCAGGTACCATTTCTCCTAAATACTAGCTTCAATGACGATTCCATGTAGGAATTCAGTTGCAGCGAAGCCATTGAATGTCAATCGAATATGATTAGTTTCTCACTTGTCAGGGTTGTCATTGCGGTATTTGGTCCTTCTGTGGATCAATCCGATTCCAATTGCTTTCTGATTTCAAATTCCAATTCTCGTCTGCGCCTGAAATTTCAAACCTTTTCCTTACATAAATTTCTCCACCTGCCTTAATAGCATGTAAGGATGCTGCAGGGGACAACAGAGACTTACGAGGATGTTGCCAACTCTGTATAAAATGGAGATTCGTGAAATGATTGGTTCGACTGGGATTATTCTTCTCGAAACAAAGGAGGTGGAGGGGAGCTCTATAATCATATAACACCAATTATAAACGTTCAATATTCGTGAAATCTTGACAGTGTAGATACGGGCCAATGGTCTGCCCTGTGCTGTGAGGAGAGCACCAGAGGACATAATCTCAGAATTAGGTATTGCCCAATTAATTCAGAAATGAGGAGTAATTTCTTTGCTCAGGGCCAAAACGTTTGTGGCATTTTTCAGCAACCGCTGCTGACACTGTGTTGTTGGTTATTTTCAAACTGTGCTGAAAAATTGTTGCTAGAAAATGCAGCAGGTCACGCAGCATCCAAGGCGCAGGAGAATCGACGTTTTGGGCATGAGCCCTTCTTCAGGAAATCACAGTTTTCAAACTGTGATAGATAGTTAGTCAAAAAGATGATGAAAAGTTGTCGAGGTAACTGAGCAGAAAAGAGTTAAAGATGATCAGATTAACCATGAGTTCATTGAATGGTGTGGCAGACTCCATGGGCTGAATGGCAAACTTCCAGTTGTTTAACATTTGGTCTAACATCTTATTTTATTCATAAGTGCAGAATTGTGAGGGGATGGGATGACGGGATAGTAAACGTTTATTAACCTGATCAGACAGATCTGGAACAATGCACATAAACTCAGGAAGAAGAAATGTGCTGTGACCTGGATTTTAACAAATGACACTGGGCACAGCACAGGTGGCTGTATACAGAAGCTGGGATTGCTGAAGAGGTTGGTGGACATTATATAGTTGGCAAGCCAGTAATCATGCTGGATGATGGATCGTTGTACGATTCACACACATCAGAAATTTGTGAACGAATGAAGGGTTTGTTTCATTGGAGAGGTTTCCTGCGGTTCCA
>NC_057744.1:23568254-23579802 GCF_004010195.1 Chiloscyllium plagiosum
GAGGGAAATAAAGGTGATGTTGTGGTTCAACGGCCTTTCTCATATGACTGAAGCTGAAATGGATTAAACCGCAAGAAACGCTGTTTTGTTCGTTTCATTTTAATTTTGCTGCAACCTCACAATGTGCATTGTAATAATCGCAAGTGAATTGTATATATCTCATTGGAACGATTAATGTTGTATTCAAATTTGCTCCGACTTTATTTCAGTTTAAGAAGAGTACTGCTTAGAAAAGCAAAGGCTTAAAGTGCAGTTTTGTTGCTCGTTGCTTTGGCAGATTTCACTGAGTATCAAATGGACCAAACATCCTGGTGTTTGTCCTCACATCTTTAACGCATGTGATTAAAGCAGGAAGTCGATCTCCAAGCAATTGGTCACTTCCTATTCATTATGTAATATCTTGCCATCGCAATTAAAAAAAAATCCGCTCAGTTCCATTTACAATCCTTGATGTGGTATATTATACCAAATCTTTCAAAATTCAGAGTTTTGGAACCGAATCTTATTCAGCTGCACACGTTCACGAAATTTCTTTACGTATAATGTCAACCAACTTCGACCTCGTTTCCCCTCAACTTCCGACCGACGACCCCATACCCCTACAGCTTTACCTCGCCACACGCTGTCTCTCTTCTTCTGAAGTTTATTCCTTGTAGGTCTCCAAATGTCCAAATATTTTGAAAAACAGATTCTCAGAGTGACAGCCATTCTGTTGTCTTCAGTTCTTTGTCCTTCAATGTTTTTTTCCAAACGTTTTGAATGCCTGACATCTCGATGTTTACTTACTTGAAAGAGGGAATTTTCCACCTGTTTACTTTGTCCAAACGTTTGATAACCAGACAAAACCCCCATTCAGTCTGCCTTGGTTCAACAGTTCTCAATTTTCCAAGAAGACAAGTGAATAACATTTCATCCTCACTACACCCCGTCAGCATCGCCTCTAATGGCTTTACACCCCAGTAAACACAGTCATTATCCTCTCTGATAGAATCACAGAACCCTACAGTGAAGAAAAAGCATTTCAGTCAATCGAGCCGGTGTTGATTCTCTGAACAGCAACTCACCCAGACCTAGCTCCCCTCCCTATTCCCGTATATTTCACCAGAAGAAGGGGAATCCCTCCCCCTTATGATTTCAAATAAACATGTTGGACTATAGCTTGGCGTCCTGTGACTTCTGAACTTGTCCCCGCGTTAACCATGGCTAATTCACCTAACTTACTTAATTCACTCCTTGCACACGATAGGACAATTTAACTTCGCCAATCAACCTAAACCTCCGACCGAACAGCAGTATTAATTACTGAGCCAATGTTCCATCATAGTGAGAAAATGCTGTATCATTTTTTTAATGGCTTTATGCCCTGTTAACTCTGCCTCATCAAAGCAAATAAACCCAAATTCAATGTATCGAATCACTACTCTATCCTTTACAATTCAATTCGTGCTGCGGGAAATGTTTTTGCACTCATATTTAATGTTTTTTACGCAGTTTCTGCCTCACCTTCCTGCTTCCAGTAAACACTTCAATCGGGTACATGTCTGTTAAATGCTTTTTATTCTAACGCAGTCACAACTTGCAGCTTGCTGAAGTCACGTGTTTGCACTTTCACTGACGCTCTGCCTCCCTGAGAGCTGTAGCCCTTCCCCACACTGATTCAGGCAGCACAATCTTTCCTGTGACATGCACCATCGAGAATGGAAGGACAAGCATCAATAACCGAACTTGGGAATGGAGTGATAGTTTTGAATCATTTACATTGTCCCTAGCGGAGAATTGAGCCCTGTGACAGGCGGGGACACTAACCATGATACTACCGAGGACAGAACTCTCAAAAGAGGCCAATCAGCTAATTTTGTCAAACTTGTCAAAAACAACTGCCGAATGAATTGAATCCCATTTCTCAATGCTTATTCCACAGCCATACATGTCTTGGCATCACATGTTCACATCTGAATATTTATTCAGGTTATCAGGGTTTCTGCCACTTTGAACAATGCAGACAGTGTATTCCAAATTCCAACCACCCACTGGCTGATAAAGCTTTATCGCACATCTTCTCAAACCTTCCTGCCTTCCTCCTCAAATCTCTGGCCCTGGCTGATCCCTCTATGAATGGGAAACTCGTTCAGTCAACCATATCCATACCTTAAATCATTCATGTCTTCTCGACATCTCCTTTGCAATGCGAAGAAAAGTACACCATGTCCTGTCTTTCTTCACAATTGAAACTCTTCATCCCAAACAATATCCCGGAAATACCTCCTGCAATTTTCTTAGTATGATCACATTCCTGCTATAATGTGACTTGCAAAACTGCACACAACACTCTTGCTTGAGCCTAATGAACATTTGTTTAAAATTTCTGTATTGGTATATGGGTGATTCTGGCTAAGCAGAATTTATTACCTATTCCGAATTGCCCAGGAGGCAGTTGAGAATCAACCATATTGCTATGGGTCTGAAGTCACATGCAGTCCAAACCAAGTAAGGATAGCAATTTACATCCTGAAATGACATTAGTAAACCAGATGTTTATTTTTCAACAATTGTCAATGGATCTATAGTAGTCATTAGATTCTTCATTGCAGATATTTGCTGAACACAAATTTTATAATCTGGCATGATGGGATTCAGGTCCGCGTACCCAGACTATTACATCAGTCTCTGGATTGTCAGTCCTATGAAAGTACCACGAGACCAACGCAGAAAGCCGCAAAAGCTGATCGTTTCCAATAAAATCTCTTTTCCCCAAAAATGCCCTGGGACTTTTCCATGGGCCTGACGCTCCAATTGTCTCTGGCCCTTTTCAGTAAAACTGCTACATGGGGATTGATTTCACAACTGCGGTATCCAAATGGATCGAATTGTTTGGAGGTCCCAATGGTGGAGTTGGGGCAGGTACACCTAGCAACAGTGACCGCAGCAGCAGAACAGACAGAACAGCATGAATGTAAACGGGAGTGATAGATTGTTCATTGCTTCAGAGAAAGGGGAGGAGGGACGGGAAGGAGGTTTAATGATCGTGGGAAGGAGAGGATTCTCTGACAACGGGCGTGTTTGACTCCTGATATATGAAGCGCAGAGATGTGAGAGAGCGAAATTTGAAGGTAAAGCAAATACCTTCTTATCGCATATCACAAAAAGGACAACGGAAAGAACACTTAGGGCGGCACAGTGGCACAGTGGTTAGTACTGCTGCCCCACAGCGCCAAAGACCCGGGTTCAATTCGCGCTTCAAGCGACTGACTGTGTGGGGTTTGCACATTCTCCCTGTGTCTGCGTGGGTTTCCTCCGGGTGCTCCGGTTTCCTCCCACAGTCCAAAGATGTGCAAGGCCAGGTGAATTGGCCATGCTAAATTGACCGTATTGTTAGGTAAGAGGTAAATGTATGGGGTATGGGTGGGTTGCGCTTTGGCGGGTCGGTGTGGACTTGTTGGGCCGAAGGGCCTGTTTCCACACTGTAATGTAACGTAATCTAATCTAATCTTAGTGCCGTGATTTGGATTCGAATTTAGGTTGCAATGCAAAATACCGACAAACACGACCACAGCAATCACAGAACAGGATGTTTGCTAGCATCAATAAGTATACTCGCAGAGGACATGTTCGGAAGAATACCAAATGTACAATATTAGTACTCAGCGGACAGTGACTGACATGTGGGAACTGAGAATGAGCTGAATCTTTAAGGTCGGTGTCCCCAGAGGCTGTGGAGATCCCTTGAATGAAAATGTTGAAAACTGAGATTGATAGATTTCGACAATCATCAAAGGTTCGGAGGACAGTACAGGATATTGTTGAAATGTATGCTTAAATAGCATTTTAGCTTCACATCGGCGACTTCACCAGTTTCCTCACGGCAATAATCAGTGTTGCATATAATCACACGTAATCCCAGTTCCCAGCCTCGGAATCAGAGGAACTGTGGCACAGCCGCCCAGAACTAACCGGAAATTGGGATGTGAATGTGTGCGCGGAGTTACTCTCTGGCTCCAATGATGAAGTATGTGTCTGTGCAGTCGATCTATGATGGAATCGAGGCGCAAGAAATTCCTAGGTTGAGTGTGCTTCTGCTCAAGGGAATGGTTGTCCCCGTTTATAGTATCATAGCGATTTACAGTGCATCTTGCTAAGACAGCTGAGTGGCAGAACTGGAGCGTGTTGAGCCCTTAACTTTGCAGTGTTTGGTTTAAAATATGATTTTGCTATTTGGATCTATGTTTCCGACACTGGCGTTGGCAGCTGCCTTTGCTTGCATTAGCTCAGAATCACTTTCTTCCACACAGAAAAGACTTCAATCTGGCGAAGGTAGTGTTGGCGATGATATTTTAAACTAGTCATGCTTGGCGAAAGGGACACGGAAATGGTGATGTTTACGTTCGACGAATAAAACCTAGAATGCTAGCCTGACCTCAGGAACAGAGATCATGACTTTAATTTCCTGAAAAACCCATTCATTCATGCCCTTTATGCAGGGGATTCTACCATCTTTACCCAGTCCTGCCTACGAGAGACACTACTACCAGAAAAACATTAGCTGACCTTTAATTCAAGAAGGCCCATAGTGTAGGGAAGCGGGCTAGTCGGCCTTTCCAGTCCACACGATCCCTCCGAAGCGCATCCCACCAGACCCAACGGTATTCCCTATCCCATAAGCCTGCATTTCCCACTGCTGATCCCTGTAACCGGCACATCTTTGGTCAGAGGGAGGAATAAATACGCAATCACACAGAGAATGTGCAGACTGCCCACAGACAGATAACCGACGCTGGGATCGCACCCGGGTGTGTGGTGCAGCCAGGCAGCAACAAACACGGGGCGAAGAATAAATGTTGTCCTGACCAGTGATCATCACACCCTGTGGGTGAATGAGAATCAATGAAAACACATTCACAACATGGACAAAAGGATTTGTATCTGTGTGGACACTACTTGAAAGGATTGTTCACCCTGGGTAGAAAAAGGCAGCCGATACTACAGAGAAAACAGGGAAATGTGGGAACTGCTGGAAGGGATTGAATTAACCACATAAATGGGAACTCATTAAATCATTAACACTGGCGGGAGGCCGTTCAGTCCCGTGACGGGAAAGGATCATTGAGAAAAACAACCTCCGGAGCCTCCAGCAGGATTACGTATCCCATCAGGTGTTCGATTATGCTGTCAATGCTGCTGTTAATCCCAAACAGCAGTCTCTTACATAGCGTCAGTCAGAGAGTCATACAGTATTAAAACCGGCCCGTCAATCTAACCAATCCATGCTGAACAGACTGCCAAACTGATCCATTCCCGTCTGCCTCCTCCTGTACCCGCTGAGTGGAAATAATGCCCTTGTAGTTTTCTTATTGTATCATTAATCTAAAATCCCAGGTAATATTTTGGGGACAAAGGGTTCAGGTCCTGGCATGACAAATGGTGGAGTTTGAATTCAAGAAATACCCTGAATTGAAGAGTCTTGTGATGACCTGAATACATTGTGTTGAAAATCCCATCAGGTTCACCCATGCCAGTTCAGGAAGCGAACTGTCATAGTCATCTGCTCTGTCCCACATGAGACTCCAGATGTCTAATATCGTGGTTGACTCTTAACTGTCCTCTGGTAAATAAGTGATGTACTAGGCATAAATGAATAGATTTTATTTTAAAAATCCCACTTTGCCATTCATGTATGGATCCATTTGTGCTTTAAATGTTGCAAATGTACCCTCATCCATCACTTCCTCAGCAAGTTAATTGCATGCTTAAAACACCCTCTCTAAACAAATGCCTCACACGTCTTCTTTTTATAATATCTCTCTTTTCCTCTTGAACATATGCCCTCTCGTCTTGAAATCCCCATCCTGGGAAGAGGCAGCTATCATTAACTCTAGCTTACCTCTCAATAATTATAGAACTTCTGTCAGGTCGCCGCTCAAACCCTTAACCTAGAGTAAAGCAGTCTAAACTAGGAGAAAGTGAGGACTGCAGATGAGATATCAGAGTCGAGAGTGTTGTGCTGGGAAAGCACAACACGTCAGGCAACATCTGAGGAGCAGGAGAATCGACGTTTCGGGGAAGAGCCTGATGAACGACACTTGCGCGAAAAAAATATTCTCCTGCTCCTCGGATTCTGTCTTACCTGATGTGGTTTTCCAGCACCCCAATGTCGAATCTGAAAATAGTCTCAGCCTATCCAGCCCTTCATTACAACTCAAACCTTCCACACATGGCAACATGCGTGCATACCTTTTCTGAACCTGCTCCAGCTGAATAATATCATTCCTACAACTGGGCGACCTGAACTGGACATAATATTCCAGAAGAGGCCTCATCAATGTCCTGTAAAATGTCAATACAACGTCCCAACTCCTATATACAAAGGACTGACAAATGAAGGAAAGTATGTCAAATCCCTTTTAACCATTCTGTCTGTATGTGATGCAAACTACAAAGAATAATTTACCTATAACTCGAGCGTCCGTGTTCTCCAACACTACGCAAAACCCTGTCATTAACTGTATAAGCCCTACTCTTTTTGTTGTACCAAAATGCAGTACCTTCCGTTTCTCCATATTGAACTCTATGTTACATTTTTCAGTCCAACGACTCATTGGATTAAGATCCTTTTGAAATTTACATAATCTTCCTCACTGTCTACAATTCTAGTGTCGCCTGCAAACGTACAGAGGATGCCTGCTGTCAGTTCCACAGTTTTCTGATATAGATCAATGATTCATATTTACATGTAGTGACCGTGATTCAGCAGTGTGCAGATCATACAACAGTTAGTCATGCAATTAACCATGCGGAAGAAAGCCGCAGACTGCAGGGAGATATCAAACAATTGTAAAGAAAAATAGTGAATGCAATTCATTCCAGGGAAGTGGGTGATAATGAAGCAAGATCAAACTCCAAACCAGTCGCCCATGCTCCAGTTGTGGCACTCAGCTGTCTCATCAAGATGCACTGTAGATTGCTGTTATTATAAACGGGAACAAATTTTCCTTTCTGCCCCACCTTTGACCAGGAGCACTCCTAACCTCGGAATTGTTTGCGCCTCTAACCCGTCATAGAAGTACCATGCATTCACTGGTTCTGTCACTGGAGCCATCGAGAAGCTCTGCGACCACATTCCCATCCCGGTTTCCAGTTGGAACTTCGCGGATGCGCCACTCAGTTCCTCTGATTCTGGGGCTGAGAATTGGGTCGTTACTGCCTTTGTGGGGAAACTGGTGAAGTAGCCGATGTTAAACTGCATTGCTATTGCAGCATACATTTCAACAAAAGTTGCACTATCCCCGGAGTCTTTGATGGTTTGGAGAAATCTATTTATCTCAGCCTTCAGCATATTAATGATGGAAACACCACAGCCTCCGGGGGCACCAATGTTAAACGGTCAGCCCATTCTGAGTTCCCACATACCTGCCACTGTTCGCGAAGCACTGATATTGTGCATTTGGTGCCATGCCTAACATTTCTCTGCTACTGTACTTATCGCATACTGTTAGTGCGCTTGTCTATGGGCTGCCGTGACTGTATAGTGTTTAGTACTCTACGTTGTGGCCGCAGCAACCACGGTTCGAATCCAAATTACGGCAGTTCTTGCCCTATCTGGCCCAGTTTTTTTGTGAAACACAAAGGAATCAGTTGTTTAACATGGTCATTTTCTCCAATGTAATGATTTTTTTCCCTTCAAATTCTGCTCGCTCTCATCTCTGTGTTTCATATGTCAGAATTCAAATCCTCCCGTTCTCAGAGATTTCTTCCCTCCTACGATCACGAACCGAACTTTCCATCCCACTCCCCCATTTCATTAAATTGGAGATCCGGTGTATAAACATAAAAATCTCACAACACCAGGTTAGACTTAGAGGTTTAATTGAAGCACTAGCTTTCGGAGCACTGCTCTTTCATCATGTGGTAATGGAGTCATTTCCTATTTCATTCAGGCACTGCAGAATCTAACACTGACTCTCACATTGATACGGTTCAGTCTGTGCTGCTGCGGTCACTGTTGCTGGGTGAACGTGTCCTAACCCCAGCATCGGGACCTGCAGACCAGTTGATCCATTTGGTTACCGCTTTTGTGAGATCAACACTCAGGTAGCAGCTTTTACTGACATGGAACAGAGATTATTGGGGGTCAAGCTCATGAAAAGAACACAGGGAAGTATCAGGGAAAAGCAACTTCATTGGAAAAGATCAGTGTCACCAGTTTTCTGCAATGGCAGATTGCGAGTACCACTGACCACTGGACTGTTAATTCAGACACCAGGGACTCGAGTTTGACTCCGACCATGCTCGGTGGTAGAATTGGGATTCAATAAATATCTGCAATTGCGAATCAAATTTTTCCTGTAAATCTATGGTCAATTGTTGAAAAAACAAACCATCTGACGTCCTTTAAGGAAGGAAACTGCCATTCTTATCTGGTCGGGCCTCCATGTGACTCCAGACACACTGCAATACGGATGAGTCTCAACTGACCGCTGTTCAATAAATACTGCTGAGCCAGCGACGCCCTCATACTGTAACAGAATAGAAGAAACATTCGTTCGGCCCTAGCTAGAGTACTGTGTGCAGTTCTGCAATTCACAGTATAGCATGGATCTGATCGCACTGGGAACGTTGCGTGAGAGATTCACTGAGGGGTTGTCTGGGCTGAAGGGTTTCAGTTATGAGGAATGATTGGACAGACTGGGGTTGTTTGTCACTGAGCAGGGGAGTTTGGAGAAGACATGACTGAAATGTATAAAATAATGAGGGATGTGGATAGGATAGACTGAAAGGAGCGTTTCTCATTGATGAAGTGATCGAACACCGGGGCCAAGCGATTTCGGGAAAAGGCAGAAAGGTTTGAGTAGATGTGCAAAAATGGTCAGAGAGGCAGAAACCCTTTAACCTGAAAAAAATTCAGATGTGAATTTGTGATGACAAGACATGAAAGACTATGGGCTAAACGATGGAAATCTTGATTCAGGTCGTTAAGCAGTTGTGTTGGACAAGTTCGGCCACAACAGGCTGAAGGGCCTCCTTCAATGTTGTTGTCCTCCACAGTACTGTGGTTAGTGTCTCCGCCTGTCACAGGGATCAATTCTCCGCTGGGGGTATCGTAAAGGTTTTAAACCTGTCGCTTTGCACCCCAGTGAAGGTTATTAATGCCTGGCCTTCCATTCTCGATGGGATATGTCACAGCAAGGACACTGCTGTCTGAATCAGCTGGGGAAGGACTGCATCACACGCTAAGACAGAATGTCCGTGAAAGTGCAAACACGTAACTTCTGCAAACTGCACATTGTGTTTGTGTTGCAATGAAAACCATGTATAGGTTTGTTCCTGACTGATATGCTATTTAGAACAGGAATCTGAGGAAGAAAACAGAGGAAACCCATTCAGATCTGAGTGCAGAAACATTTCCAAAAGCACTAATGAGGTTGTACAGCGTAGAAGCGCGTTTGGATGCACTGAATTATGGTTGATGGGCGCAGCTTGCTTTCATAAGGCTGAGTTACCAGTGTATCAAGTCATTACACATGATACAGATGGTGCTCAGTGTGATGGTACATTTGCTCCGTGGTTCGCACTGCTGTTAAGTTTGTAGGTTAGGTGGATTGGTCATATTAAATTGCGCAGTTATGACCAGGGAGTGATTTCAGTAATTTAAGTGAATTTGCCATGGGTAACACAGTGATAAGGTCAGCAGTCACACGATGACAGATTTTATTTCAGTAAGTTTATTTGAAAACACTAGCCAGAGGGCTGTTCCGTCTTCGGGTGAATTATACGGGATAGAGAGAGGGGACTAGGTCTGGGTGAGATTCTCTTCAGAGTGTCCCGACAGACTCGATTGGCTGAATTGTACTTTCTGCATTGCAGGGAATCTGTGATTCTATCAGAGGGGACACTGCCAGCGTTTACTGGGGTGCTAAGACATTAGCGACGATGCTGACAGCGTTTAGTAGGGATGGAATTTTATTTATTTTTGTGTTGGAAAATTTGGAACTGAACCAAGGAAAACCGAATGGAAGTTTTCGAGAGTATGTTAGGTTTGGAGAGAAGAAATAGGTGGCAAATTCATTCTTTCAAGTTCGTAAATTTCTGACCGTCAGGCTTTCAAAACCATCGATGTCGGACAAAGAAATTATGGGAGTGGAATTTCTGTCAGTCAGAGAATCCGTTTCTAAAATATTTGGAACGGCACATTTGGAGACGCACAAGCAGTGAGTTTCACCAGGAGAGAGACAGCCTGTGGTTGGGTAAAAGTGCAAAAGTAGTGTGTTGGGGACGGAAGGTGCGAGGAAACAATGTCCAATTTGGATGAATTTAAATGTAAAGAAATATCGGAAGCGTATGCAGCTGAATAAGATTCAGCAAAAAAACAACCTCAGTGTTCTGAAAGATTTCCATTAATAGTCCACGTGTAGCATTATAAATGGAACCGAGCAGATTTTATATATTGTCAAGGAAAGATATTACAAAATGAATAGGAAGTGATCAGTCTCTTGGAGATCGATTTCCTGCGTTAATCACATGCCTTAAAGTTGGCAAGGCAAACGCCATAATGTTGGGTTCCTTTGATACCCACTGAAATCTTCCAAAATACCTGAACATCAAAACTGGCATCTTGTTTTGTAGTATATCCTTTTGTTTTTCTCATCAGTATTTTCATCAAGCAGAAATAAATTTGGAGCTTAATTGAATACAACATTAAACGTTCCAATGATTAAAAATCCATGTCACTCCTATCATCGCAATGAACCGAGTGAGATTGCAGCAAAATTCATCAAATGAAACGAAAAAATCTGCATTTCCTGGAATTTTACCCAGTTGAGGTTCAGCCATATGAGAAAGACCATCGAGCTAAAACATCACCTTCACGTCTCTCTCCATATATAGTTCTTCACGTAAGAGAGAAACAGTCTGAAGAAATTGTAAGTCCAAACAAAATCTGCCTGCGAATGTGACCGGAATTCCTTGTTTGCTAGTTCATTCTGAGATAGTTCTGACTCGGAATGAGTCAAAGACAGGTATTCCTTCCAAGGCCGGGGTCAATTTCTTGGATTTTGCTGGTATTATTATTCCTCCGAAAGAAAAACCATAATGGTGTGGATTCGATTACGCTCAGGGCATTTCTCATCTGCTCGGTGCACCATATGTAATCTTGTTCTGGTCACATGTGAGCCCCTTTGCCATGGGCTGAAGTGGCCCAGAGGTTAAGGCTACGTGTTGCTCTTTCATTGTGCATGTGTGGATTTGAATCCGACTCGGGCTGTTACTTCCATCAAACGCAACTGTGGTTTTCCTTCGTGCCCCGCATCTTTAGTATACATTGGATGGAGAATCTTGCTAATGCCCTTCATTGCACCGGAGATTGGTGATAAATCGATACCACATCAAGGTCGAAATAAAGCAATTTGATTCTGTTGGAAGTTAAATTGTGACAATGAAAAAGGAGTGCAACGTTTCATTCCTCCTTTCATTTCATCGTGACTTTTTATGCATTTATATCGAATGAAAGCGAAACAAATAAGGAGAGATCGGGTGCAATAGCTTATCCAGTGGGATT
>NC_057744.1:23580543-23629279 GCF_004010195.1 Chiloscyllium plagiosum
ATAACTCTGACAAATGAGAACCTAATCATATCCCACTGACATTCCATGGCTTTACTGTAACCGAATTACCCATGTTATCGTCAACGGAGCTAGTATTTGGGGAAAAACGGATGGAGACTGGCTACGTAAACACCATGGGGGGCACGGTGGCACAGTGGTTAGCACTGCTGACTCTTCGCGCCAGAGACCGGGTTTACGTCCCGCCTCAGGCGACTCTCTGTGTGGAGTTTCTACGTTCGCCCTGTCTCTGCGTGGTTGTGCTCCGGTTTCATCCCACAATCGAAAGATGTGCAGGTTTGATGCATTGGCCATGCTAAATTGCTTGTAGTATATGGGGGTGGGTCGGTGTGGACTTGTTGAGCCGAAGGGCCTGTTTATACACTGTAAGTAATCTAATCGTTTTGACAACAAAAGCATGTCCGTTGGTCGACAGTTTTTGATTATAAATTCAACTCATTTCTCCCTGAATCCTCCATCGTTTGCAAGGTACAAATGAGATGTGCAACAGAACTTTCTCTATTTGCCGAGATGGGTCTAACTTCAATAACACTTAAGGAATTGGACACCATCCACGACAATGCAGTCACTTGATTGTACACTCTTCAAAACCTGGATATTTATTCCCTTCACTGCTAAGGCACAATTGCAGCAGAGTGCAAGAACTACACGATGCACTGGAGTAAGTCATCCTGGAATTTTTGACAGAACTTTCAAAGCTCAACAGCTGTACTGACTATAAGGACAGGGTTGGAAGATGCAATGAAACGCCACCATTTGCAAGTTCCCCTCCTAGGCCAACAGCACCTGACTTGGAAAGGAATCAGTGATAAACTCGTTGAGTGGTGAAGTTGTCTTGATCGGCAAAGTTGCACACTTCAGCCCTCCATCTTTTATCTTAAAATTTTAATAAATGTTGATTAATGCAGTGACCAGACTTGGGCTCAGTCCTTTAGCTATTCCCTAAACAGGTGGTTGCTATAGTTCTACCAGTGGTGGGTCATTGGAGGGCCTGGACTTGACTAGGTAGTCGGGGAGGGAAAGGACTTTTACGAAAGCGCATAGGTTTGAGGAGGGAAAGTGGTGGGGTCAACTTCGGGGTGGTGGAAATGTCGGCGGATGATATGATTTATGCAGAGGTTGCTGGAATAGAAGGTGCGGAACTTCCTCTGTCCTTGTTCTGCCCTTGTTGTGTTGGAGGTGTGGGGTTCATGGATGGAGGTGTGGGACATGGATGAGAGGCGTTGGAGGGCATCTTCAACCACCTGGGAGAGGAAGTTCCGGTTTTTAAAGAAGGAGGCCATCTGGTGTGTTCTGTGATGGGCCTCTGGGAGCAGATGTGGCGAATGCAGAGGAGATGGGAACACAGGATAGCATTTGTGCAGGAGGTGGGTTGGGAGGAGATGTAATCCAGATAGCTATGGGAGTAAGTGGGTTTGTAAAAAAACATCAGTTACACTGATATCCGGGGATATTTTCTCTCCCCACCCCTATCCACTTTCAGCAAAGACCATTTCCTCCATGACTACCCAGTCAAGACCACGCCATCCAATGACCCACCATCCCCTCCCGGCACCTTCCTCAGCCAAATTGCAAAGCCTGCGCCCACGCAACTCCACCTCCTCCCAATGCCCCAAAGAAAATTCCGAACAATAGTCCTAGACATAAATCTCCATACTACTGCCTCTGTTGTGTGTTTACTGTGGCCTCAATCCAGGATTTTGCCCACTATTTTTGATATTGGAAAAGTCCAGGATTTTGCCCAATACTTTGGATGATGAGGCATATTGCCTGATTCTACAGTGATAGCAATGCTTTTGAATTTCAGAAGAAGATCATTAAGTTCTCATTTGTTGGAGATGATCATTCCTGTCACATGATTGTCAGGTAATGTTACTTGCCACTTATTAGTCTGTGCCTAAATGTTGTCCAGGTCTTGTTGCACATGGACGCAGACTGTTTCAATGTCTGAGAAGTGGCAAATGGTGCTGCATGTAGCAAAATCTTCAGTGAACATCCCCACTTCTGGCTGTATGACGGAAGGAAGATGAAGATGGTTAGAACAAAGACAGTACTCTGAGGACCAATTGCAGTGATGTTTTGGGATTGAGATGACTGAATGAGTTGTCCAAAGGAGTCGGATACAATTACAACATTTAAAATGCATTTGGATGGGTATATGAATATGAAAAGTTTAGAGGGATAAGAGCCAACTGATGGCAAATGGGACTAGATAAACTTAGGATACCTGGTCAGTACGGATGAGTTGAGCCAAAGGGTCTGTTTCCATGCTGTACAGCTCTACGAATCTATGACTCTAAGAGAAATGAATTGATTGATTTGACCAGCATCCAAAACACTGAGACCAAGCAGGTAGTTTATACACATTTCTGCCCCCAGAAAACATCACCTGAAAGTCAAGACTGTGTGACATGGTATTGGGATATCAATGGAAGTGTGCAGAAGTATTGTTACATGGGAGGGAACTAACAAGAGGAAATGCATAATGAAAATGACCTGAAGAACAGCTCTGAGACAAGTACATTGGAACAAATGGTTATTGTGGCCTGAAGAGCAAGTCAACACAATTTAAATGATAGCGAGTTGACATATAATCAAAGAATTTGTCTTCAAAACAATCAAAGTGGCATTAGTGAGAAGAGATAAACATTAAAGTGAAAAGAATTTTGTGTTTGGACAATTGAAAGCTAAGAGGGGAAAATACTTAATAGCAAAAATACACAAGATGGCTATTGGTGAAGGGAGAGCTGGAGAATATTTCAAGTCCATGTTTCTGCAAGTGAATATTATATTCAACCAAGGATGAGCTAAAATCCTCAAAAGCTGATAGCATAGTTTCAGTGCAGAAAGAGGGAGAACTCTAGCAATTTGATGAAAGGGAAAAAGAAGAAAAAAATAAAGAATGAGACAAAGGGAGGGAGATATTTACCACACTTGGAAGCCTACCTTCTTCCAAACTGAGATGACTGTCTTTGGAAATCACTTCTTGGTCCATATATATCATCACAGTGCTGAGAATAAATATCTCCATGCAGAAATTAGGTACTTAAAGCCATCTCTCAAATTGGCTACCCACTTCCCCTTTCTCTTTAAACTCAGATAAATCCTAGTCAGAACCAGTACCTTGGAAAAATATTTGGTTAAAATGAACAAAGAATTAGAAGAATAAATTTATAAGGCATGATATCGTGTTTGGTACGACCTGGTTTACAACATCAGCCAGACTGCTTGGATGAGGATATTGACATTATGTTTAAAAGTCACTCAAAGTTTGAAATCAAAAGATCAAGTAGCTTTATTGTTAATAGGGAACCAGACTTATACTTTAGAAATAGGCAGACTAATTAAGAAATAGTTATGATAAATCAAAAAGGCTATTTTCATTTGGAAAATGGGGACTGTCGGAAATTTGAATCCTCTTTAAACTTGTGTTCACTCAGCATTCCATATTTGGAAACAAAAACAGAAGTTGCTGGAAAAGCTCAGTAGGTCTGGCAGCATTTGTGAAGAGAAATCAGAATTAACATTTTAGGTCACGTGACCCTTCCTCAGAACAGTTCTGAGTTTCTCAGTTCTGAGGAAGGGTCACTCAACCTGAAATGTTAACTCTGATTCCGCTTCACAGATGCTTCCAGATCTGCTGAGATTTTCCAGCAACTTCTATTTTTTTGTTTCTGATTTACAGCATCCACAGTTCTTTCAGTCTTTATTCCGTACTTGGTATTTCCTGCACAGCACAAAACCTCATTTAACTGTGCTACAGTAATAACCATCCATCAATATGAACAAGCAAAATATTTATCAGGTGTCACTCTGCACCAATGAAAGTGTGTTTTTGAAAATAAGAAAGTTTTGCGATCAGAAGAAATTAAAACTAACCTTCACCTGGAGACGCAAGAGGACAATGGTCATCCAATGTCATGAATATTTGTCCCATAATCATTGCCCAAGAAGGTTCAGCAAATCTTAGCAGGACTTCTACACTTAATGGTAAGGTCCTAGAGAGTGTTGCTGGACAAAGAGACCTTGGAGTGCAGGTTCATAGCTCCTTGAAAATTGAGTCACAGGTAGATAGGATAGTGAAGAAGGCGTTTGGTATGCTTTCCTTTATTGGTCAGAGTACTGAGTACAGGAGTTGGGAGGTCATGTTGCGGCTGTACAGGACATTGGTGAGGCCACTGTTGGAATATTGTGTGCAATTCTGGTCTCCTTCCTATCAGAAAGATTTTGTGAAACTTGAAAGGGTTCAGAAAAGATTTACAAGGATGTTGCCAGGGTTGGAGGATTTGAGCTATAGGGAGAGGCTGAAAAGGTTGGGGCTGTTTTCCCTGGAGTGTCGGAGGCTGAGGAGTGACCTTATAGAGGTTTACAAAATTATGAGGGGCATGGATAGGGTAAATAGGCAAAATCTTTTCCCTGGGGTTGGGGAGTCCAGAACTAGAGGGCATAGGTTTAGGGTGAGAGGGGAAAGATATAAAAAAGACCTAAGGGCAACCTTTTCACACAGAGAGTTGTACGTGTATGGAATGAGCTGCCAGAGGAAGTGGTGGAGGTTGGTACAATTGCAACATTTAGAGGCATTTGGATGGATATATGAATAGGAAGGGTTTGGAGGGATATGGGCCAGGTGCTGGCAGGTGGGACTAGATTGCATTGGGATATCTGATCAGCATGGATGGGTTAGAGCGAAGGGTCTGTGTCCATGCTATACCTTTCTATGACTCTATGACTCTATTTGTTTGACACAGCATAAGATATTTACCCCAAGGAGTGGGGTATAACAATAAATGCTCAGCGGCTTAGGAGGGCTTCTCATCTGGCAGAACTTGTAGGCAGTATTCATCACATAGTGGATGTGAGAGAGTTGTTTTCTTCAAATGTAAGATAGATCAGGAGAAGTGGAGAAAGACCCAGAGATCTGCTCCTCGGATGCTGCCTGAACTCCTGTGCTTTTCCAGCACCACTCTCCTCCAGAATCAGTTCCCTAATACCTTGTCTGGAAAGTAGAATGATGCCCCCAAAATATTAATGAAACTAACACAATCATGTCAACATCCTGCTTGTCTTCTACCAGTGAATCATCCCCAAATGTCATGTTTGCATATTTTCTTTATCCAATTAATTAATGTGTCATATTTAAACTGCTGCTTCTTAACAAACCCAGAACACAATCAGAAAATTGCTGGTAATTGTAATCAAAAATCTTCAAAATCAACACGTAATTTGTAATAGTTCTCCTCAATACTGACAGTCTCCTTGCAATTTATAAGTTCCATTTGCAAATTTAGAACCAACTTTTTGATGTAAATTACAAATCATTAGTGCAAATTGTGAATAGTAGTCACTGAGTAACACTGATCCTTGTTAACTATTACTTATCACCTCTTGCCTCTCTACATGGCTATTTTTTTATTCCCATTCTCTGTCTTGTGTCTTGAAGCCAGCTAGCAGTACATGCTGGAATTCTTTAATGAAGAAAGGGATAGAAGTTGGGTCTTTAACAATAATGAAGGCTGCGATAGATATTTTTAATCAGTAAGGAAAGCAATGGTTATGGAGAAAAGGCATGAAACTGGAATTGATGTGTTGAATCAGCAAATAAATAATTGAATAGCCAAACGGACTCAGATGGCTGAACAGCCTAAATCTGTTCCTATGCCTTATCATCTTATAGTCTGCCACTTGTCCATGATATTGCTTTCTCTGACATCACCCATTAGTCTATTAAGGGCACCTTATTGAAGAGCTTTTGTAAATCTAAATACAGTACATTATTATCTACTTTGTTCCCTGCTTAAAACAAAATAATAAGATTGATCAAATTAGATTTTCCCATCTGAAATCCACATTGACTATTCATTACTAGACTACCTGTTAAATGCAGTGCCTGTTTGGGTGGGGGGAGGGGGGAAGAGGTAATGGCTGGGTAGTATTGTCGCCAAATTATTAATACAGAGATCTGGGTAATGTTCCGAGGACCCGGATTTGAATCCTACCATGACAGGTGGTAAGATTCAAATTTAATAAAAATGTGGATTTAAGGGTCTAATGATGACTATGAAACCATAACTTGTTGGGGGAAAATATCCATCTGGTTCTCTAATATTCTTAACTGGTTTTGATTACACATATCTCCACACCCACATGATGTGATTGATTCTTAACTGTTTGACAATTAGGAATGAACAATAAATGTTAGCCTGGACAGTGATACCTGCATTCTGTGAATGTATCATTTAAAAAAAATTCTATTGACTGCAAATACCCTGTATATTAGGACCTGCAAAAATTCAATGGCTGATCTGATCTTGGCTATTTTGTATCAGATAGACTTCTAATTCCAATATTTCAATATAGCATCATTGATCTGTAAGAAAGATGAACACAAATAGAAAAAAAAAGATAAAGGAACATTGGAGCATGCGTATTTATCCCTGTAAGGCTGTTCTAACATTCAGTCATAGAGTCACACAGCAAAGAAACAGACCCTTCAGTCCAACCAATCCATGCTGCCCATAATTCCAAATAAACTCGTCCCACTTGCTTGCACTTGACTCATAGCCCTCCAAACATTTCTTATTCATGAACTTATCCAAATGTCTTTTAAACATGGTTACTGTGCCTGTATCCATCACTTCCTCTGGAAGGTCATTCCATTCTCAGTACAGAAAGAAAATTCCCCTCATGTCTTTTTAAGTCTTGCTCCTCGCATGTTAAAAATATGGCCCCTAGTCTTGAAATTCCCACCTGAGGGAAAAGACACCTACCGTTCACTTTATTGATACCCCTCAGGATTTTAGAAACTTCTGGAAGTTTGTCCCTCAACCTTCTGTGCTCCAGTGAAAGAAGTCCCCACCTATCAGTCTCTCCTTATAAAAGTAAACCCTCCATTCACAGCAACATTCTGGTAAATCTCTTCTGAATACTCTCCAACTTAATAATAGCCCTCTTATTAGCAGTTAGCTCAAGTCTCAACTTGCTTGTTGTGGCTTGTTTCCAAATCTTTTGATAAGCAAATCTAATAAAATTCTATTGAAGTCAGTGTTAAAAAATTCAATGCTTTCGACTCAACATGATTTTGGGAGTTTGCTGAATTTCCACTGTAATTTTTGAGGAGAGCTCTCTGACATCAGCCCTAAATGGTCTAACTCCAATTTTAAGGCCATACACACTTCTTTTAGATTCTCACATGAAAAGAAATATTTTCTTACTATCTGCCCCAACAGATCATTCTACACACCGCAATTAAATCATCCTCCGTTTTATGTTTGAAGAATTCAAATCTGCTTCATTTAATCTGTTCTCATTTTTAACTCCATTATCTCCATTATTAATTTGGTGAATTTTGTGCTGCATCTCTTGCAAGACAAACGGTCAATATATTCTTGCTGTGATATGATGTCTCAGACTAAACGCAGAAATCCAGATGTTGACTATGCAAATTTTTATATAATCATGGTCCTCTTAACCTAAAGCCATATTCCATTAGCCTGTGGAAATTTCAAAGATTTGGGCCTATCCACTTGCCTTTAATGACTTTTTTATTTGTTCCATCATTTACACAATACTTTAACGTGTTTTTAAAAGTCAAATAACTCCATGACAGCTGGTATCCTGTCACCAAGTCACCCTTTATTTACATGTGACCAGCTCGCTTAGAGGCAATCCCCAGTGTAGTGAGAGTCCTTTTTTTTTCATTCTTTTTTCTTTTACTTTTCCTTTACCCCACACTACTACCTGACAGCGGTAGTGTTTATTTTTCCCCAGCACCCATGTCGTGTGTGTGCAGGTGTCAGACACAGTGAAAAACAACAAGTGCGTAAATCTTTATTTATATTCCACCACCAGGAAGAAAGGAAACACCTGAGTGGCCAGTGAAAAGCAATGCCTTTCTCAGAGGGCAATGCTGCGTGATTAAACAATGAAGGGGAGGGCAGGGATTAAATCAAAATAGAGTCGTAGGGGGAAGGAATCTGGTTTATATCTGTCAGCCACAGGTCCCTGACTGTCCCAGGTCAATAGCCTCAATCAGGGATCACGTTCTTAATGAAATCTGCCTGGTCCTCGTTCCACTCAGCTTTTGAGATGCGAAGTATTGAAAATATTCGCATACTTTTGGCTTTTAAATACTTACTTCCTGAAATTTTGCTTGCATTATGTTCTGGCAGTCAGCCCTAATAACAAGGTAGCAGAGTTCATTGACAGAAATAACTATCCTTTCTCACCATTGCTGGGAACAATAGTTGGGAAACGGTTGTGATATTTGAACAGACTGTTTCCATTCTAATTGCAATTTCCTTTGACCAGAAAGGAGAAGTTTTGATTTCAAGTTTCTGTAAGAGGAGGTAACTACAATTTTTCTGAATACTAGTAAAACCATCTTAGAATGCAATGCATCATAAGCCATGGCGACTTACTGGCTTTTGGAGTTTGCAATACCAGGTCAATGTCAAGTTCTTTACCCTTCATTATGTGCTATTTGAAATGTCTGATGCATTTTGATTCATGGAATAGTTTGCAGTTTACGAACCATAGTTGAAGTTCTCAAATGTTCAGAAAAATAGCACGTGGGAAAGAATACTCTGTTGAAAACCAATTATCTGCTTTCTGTTTCATGTCTTCAGCTTTTCCTTGACTTTGAACAGTGAAGCACATTATTCAGCTATCATTGAAATGACGCTAATATATTCAATTGTGGCAATGGATGCAATATGATGAGAGCTCCAAGATGCTAAAGATTTGCTGTTATTTGCTAAGTGAATTTCTAATAGGTCTCCTCAGTACTAAGAAATTATAGACTATTATCAGAGTTAGTCCTCAGATTTTCCTGGTGATTTATGTTCAGTGCATTTTGTTTCTACATTGCTGTTAATTCAAGGAAACCTCTTTGGCTGAGCTGAATTGGAATCACACAACACAGAAGGAGGCCAATTAGCTCTCTAAGTGCTTGTAACAGCTCACTGAGTGAGTTATCAAATTAATCCTACGCCCCTTGCAAATAGCTTTGTGAATGTTTTGTTTATAATTATACATCAAATTTCCTTTTGACAGCACTGTACAAAAGAAGCAAGGGTGATTTGGGAGTAAAAAACTTCTTCACACAATGGGTATGGAAATGTGATGGAGGCGGGTTCAACTGAAGTATTCAAGAGGGCATTGGAAGATTATTTGGTCAGAATTGCGATATGGAGTAAAGGCAGGAGATTGGCCATGAGTAATAGAATCAGTGCAGGCATGATGGACTGAATGGCTTTCTCTGTGCTGTAACAATTCCATGACCCTGTGATTATGTGATAGGTGTGGTTGAATCTGTGCCAATTGTCGAACAGCTTGCATTCCAGACCATAAAAACTCACCTGCATTCCTCATTTGTCTATAACCAAATAAAAACTAGGGTAAAGCAGACTGAAAATTTAAATTACACCACTCATGTCAAATGCATTGTAATTATGCACAACAAGGAACAGAAAAGTAGGAGGGTTCACCAAGCTATGAACCCATTGGACAGAAGATAAGCATTTAAAGTTTTCTAATTGTTGATGCCAAGCCAAAACATTCCAAAAGGAATCGAACTTCCCTCTTTCTACACATTGCCTTGTTTTTGTTCCAGAAGAAAACCATCAGAATTTAACTACTCATTTTCCAGGTAAGGTTTGAGTGAACAAGATTTGTGTAATTAATTTCTTCACAAATACCTTTATTTTTCTTTTAAATGATAATTACAGCTGCCACTAACTAAAGCAATTAACAAAATAGGGTGTCTCAGCAATCTTCATTGTAACGATTATTTCTGATCATTCAGAAGCTTGAAAAAGTGATTGACCTTTGATATAAAAAGTGTATGAAAATGACTTCAGTTGTTCTGCTGTTCTTGCTGTCAGTCTAAAATGATTGAATCATGTCTAAAGTGATTTATCAAGAAAACGGGAATTTACAGGGACTAAAATGTTGCAAGGAAGCTCTTAACTGTTATTGAAATATCAAATTCTATTATCCTGTCAGGGAATTTATCCAATTATAACAGGGAAAATCTATTTTTTTTATATTACTTAAAATACAATGCCAAGACTTCTTCAAACATAATTCAGGCACGGTCTTTTGATGGTTTAGCTAGAATACAACTTTTATAGAATCTTGTTTGCTATTCAAAACTCCATTTCAGAAAGCTCACCATTGTAGGTGTTAGGTCAGCCTGACTGAGATTTCCTCCATAGCATGCTGACTCTCCAAATTCCATTATATCCATGTTTTGGACTTGCAAATGCTGCAAATGTACGATCCTGATGTTTTAGATCTGATCTTTTATCCAAGCTAATGAAAGGCCATTTCAACAAGAAGCATTAACTTTGTTTCTCTGCACAGATGCTGCCTGGGTTTTTCCACTGTTTTACCTTGGATGTTAGAAACTAACTCAGTGTACTCTGGAAATTGAACTGAAGGCTGAGAAGTTTGCATTAGTCTGTTGCACACAGAGCAGATTCTTTAATAGATGATCAAGACTGGAAACAGATAAAAATATTTAGCTTTTTTTCCTACAGATTAAATAAGTTTTGCTTTTAACTCCACTGTTCACATGATGACCTCTGAACAGAGCAACAAAATGAAAGAGAATCAAATACAGGAACCTCAGCAGCCTAGAATGCCAGACCTTCCATCACGCTGCACCTGGAGTCTGGGAATGGCGCCATCCAAATCTCCACACACTCAAGATCAGCTGTAGGTATTACATATGCTTCAGAGAAGTAGCTTCACAGCAGCAAGGCCACGTGTCATTGAAATCGTGTAACAAGTAGTTTTACTTTCTAAGTCATAGAGACGTATAGCACGGAAACAGATGCTTTGGTCCAACTCGTCCCTGCTGACCAGGTATCTTAAATTAATCTAGTCCCATTTGCCAGCACTTGCCCCATGACCCTCCAAACCCTTGCTATTCAGATACCCATTTAGATGCCTTTTAAATGTTGTAATTGTAACAGTCTCTACCACTTCTCCTGGCAGCTCATTCCATACATGCAAAACCCTTTGTGTGAAAAAAGTTGTCCCTTAGGTCCCTTTTATATCTTTCCCCTCTCACCCTAAACCTATGCCCTCTAGTTCTGGATCCCCCCCCCCCCCCCGCAGGATAAAAAAGATCCTTGTCTATTTATCCTATCCATGCCCCTCATGATTTTTTAAGCCCCTATAAAGTCGCCTGTCAGTCTCTGACGCTCTGTGAAAACAGCCCCAGCCTATTCAGCCTCTCCCTCTCACTCAATCCTCCAATCCTCGCAACATCCTTGTAAATCTTTTCTGAATCCTTTCAAGTTTCACAACATTCTTCCAATAGAAAGGAGACCAGAATTACAAGTAATATTTCAAAAGTGGCCTAACTAATGTCCGGTACAGCCAGAACATGACCTCCCAACCCCTATACTCAGGGCTCTGACCAATAAAGGAAAGCATACCAAATGTTTTCTTCACTATCCTATCTACCTGCAACTCTACTTTCAAGTAACTATGAACCTGCACTCCAAGGTCTCTTTGTTCAGTAACACTCCTTACCATTAAGTGTATAAGTCCTGCTCTAAATTGCTTTTCCCAAATGCAGCACCCTTACATTAATCTAAATTAAACTTCATCTGCCACTCCTCAGCCCATTTGCCCACCTGATCAAGATCCCAACAAAATCAAGTATCCTTGTTTAGTCAAAGCTCTTTTGGGGATCACATTTAGTAAATCCACTTATTTTGTGTGAGTTCAATGGAGATTAATAAAGTGATTCTCTTTGTAGCATTAAAGTCCAACTTCACTCAACATACCTGCACAAGTGAAGGTCACAGAATGAACTATTCTGGTGTAATTCTCTGTTTGTTCAACTAACTCCTCTGAGTAAGAATGTAATGCGTTATCAATATCAGTTTCACCAAATGGAATCTTCACAAAATCTAACAGAGTATACACAATCGATTTCAATTGATTGTAATCTAATCAAGGTCCTGTAAACATATGCTAGAGTCAGCTGAATGGTTTGTGGTTAACTGATTTTATTAACTGAAATCCAAAGGACTGGATTTAACAATTACTTGCCAGAGTGTTTGAAGGTGGGAAGCTTGTTAAATCCAGTATTTGGCTGAATTACAATTAGTGTCCACTTAAGGGCCACATCCCTTGGTCACTGTGACTTAACTGGCCTTAGGAAAAGCCTATGCCAATTTGCCAAACTGATTGACTGCCTTGGACCATTCAGAGGGGCCTTTAAAGTTTAACCTGGTTGTCATCCCCACCAAAATCTTTCGAACCTGAGCCCCCAAGTTCCTTCATTCTAAGCCCTCCTCACAAGGGCTTGTCAGACTGGCCTCAGTGACAACTGTAAAAATTGATTCAGTTCCTGACTCAGTGCAGCACAGGTCTGTCTGAGGTGCTGGAGAGCTTACTAAAGCAGGACGTCCTCACCCGGAAGCACAGAAAACTCACTCCCACCATATTGTATAATTTATCCCAATGAAACAGTGTTAACATACTGAACTCGTTGCTTGTCCCATTTTCTTTTACAAAATAGAATTTTTTTTTTTAATTTGTAGAATTGCCCCAGTTTTATTTATCTATTCATTCTTGCAATACTAGAATCACTGGTAAGGCCAACATTTATTGCCCATTCTCAGATCCTCTTCAGTAGATGGTAGTCAATCTCACTTTAAAAACTGCAGCATTTTGTGTAATGAATATGTACTCACACTGCTGCTGGACAGAGAGTTCAGGGATTAAGTAATGGTAATACACACCCAAGTTAGGAAGGTGACTAACCTAATGAGGAACTTGGAGTTAAGAGTACTTCTGTGTGACTGCTGCACTTGCCTTTCTCAGTGGTATAGGTTGCAGCCCTGGTAGGGTAGTGATAGTGATTTTCTGCAGTGCGTGTTGCACAGATGGCACCTGCTGCAGATACAGTGTGCCAATGAGGGAGCAAGTTAATGAAACAGATTGCTTTGTTTTAGATGGTATCAAGATTCTTGATTGCAGTTGGATCTGCACTCATCTAGGCATGTGGGGGCATGTTCCAGTTCTTCATTTAAATGACACTATAGTTTCATTTGAGTGCTCCCGTGGCTTTTTCTCCTTGTTTCTAACAGGTCACCTTTCAGTCTCAGTGTTAATCAGATATCAAATCTGGACCTTAACGAAATAGCACACCATGTGCTGCATTTCATTTTGGACACGCATTACAGACTTGTTTAGATTGTAACAAAGCATTCTGTTACATTCTACGTCTTCTTTTGCAGAAAGGATTCAAGCAAGATCTTGCCTAATGTCCTCTATAAAATTGGTAACACTCCCCTCATCCGAATTAATAATATTGCAAAAGAATATGGAATCAAATGTGAGCTATGTAAGTAACACTGAGTGAAATCTCATTATGTTTTCATCCTACACAAATGAGCTCAGGTTTTTGGAAAAACTTGGAGCTTTCAAATAATTATTTTGTGTAGTTGTAGTAGGTAAGCAAAGACTGGACACAAAGGTGAGCCTAGTGCTGTACCTCAGCTGTTAATGATTTGGAGGTGCTGGTGTTGGATTGGGGTGTACAAAGTTAAAACTCACACAGCACCAGGTTATAGTCCAACAGGTTTATTTGGAAGCACTCGCTTTTGGAGCACTGTTCTTTCATCAGGTGAAGGAGCAATGGTCCGAAAGCGAGTGCTTCCAAATAAACCTGTTGGACTATAACCTGGTGTTGTGTGACTTTTAACTTTCAACTGTTTAGGTCGTACTGCAATCGTTCCGTTCTAGCATTTTAATGATCGGTATGTTCTTAGTCACTGTAAAATAAGGAAGAAAACTTATACTATATTCAGAACAAAGCTTGAAGATTAACCTCCAATGGTGTGCTAAAGGTTTTTATCTTAAACAAAATGTAATATATTTGCAATTTTTTTGTCAGTGAATTTCATTTGAAAATGCATCTTTAAGGTCAATGTTCGGTAAAATGAATGCTTTTCTAAATTTATTTTACAAATACTTAGAATAATAATTGTTATTGTATGTATTATGTAAACATTGTCACAAATTTCTGTTTTTGGCAGACTAATGAAAATGGTCTTATAGGATTTTAAAAACTCATTTGCAGGATATGAGGGTCAATGGGAAGAGTTTACAGCATTAATTGGCCATCTCTAATTTCCCTCAAAAAGTTGTAGTTAATAGTTTTCTTGAATAGGTTCAGTCCAGAAGATGTAAGTACATGAATAATATTGTTAGAGATGGAGTATTGGACTTTCAAACCAGCAACAGTGAAGGAGCAGGTTTTTTATTATTTTACACATTCATGAAAAGTCTGACTAGGCCAGCATTTATTGCACATCCTTAATGACCTTGGCAAATATGCTGCATTACTATCTTTTTGACCTGCTGATGTCCACGGGGTGTAAGGAAGCACAAAATGCTGTTAGAAATGGAGTTCCGGTTCACAATGGTGAGTAATATGGATGGGAATTTAGAGGTGGTGGCATTTCCAAATGTCTGTAGCCCTTTAGGTGGTAGAGCTTGTGAGTTTGGAAGATGTTGTGTAAGGAAGTTTGGCATGTTGCTGCACTGCATTGTGCAGATGTCAGACATTGCTACCTCTCTGCTCTGATGGTGGAGCTATTGTGTGTTGAAGATGGTAAATAAGCTGCCAGTAATGTGAACTGCTTTGTCCTCAATGGTACCAAGTTTCTTGATTGTTGTTGAGGGTGTAGCCATCCAGGCGAGTTGAGAGTACTCCATCAAATTCCTGAATCATGCCCACTAGAAGGTGTGTATGAGCAATCTGTACCACTGCTCAAATTGCTGTATGACCTCTCTGTACTATTGCTCTAGAAAAGGTAAATTTATTGCCACCATCCTCTTCCAGCTTGAGCATCTGCAAGATTTGCCTAATCCAGTGATGCAGAGGAAAATAGCTTGATCATCCAATGAAAAGTAGTCTTAAAGAAGATGTTGCTTATTGCATTTTATTAATCAGTTATATTTCAAATGGAACACAATATAAAAATAGAGATGTGTTGCTAAAGCTGAACAAGGCACTAATCAGACCAAAGCTGGAAAACTGAGCAGTTTTGAGCTCCTTATTTAAGGGAAGGTATATTGGCATTGGAAGCAGTTCAAAGAATGTTCATTTTGTTGATACCAGGTTTGGAAGGGATTGTCTTTTGAGGAGAGGTTGAGTAGATTTGGCCTGCACTCGCTGGAATATAGAAAAATGATAAGTAATCCTGTTAAAACATAGAAGCTTGTGAGAGGACTTGTCAGGATAGATGTGGAAAGGTTATTTCCTCTTATGAGAGAATCCTGGACAAGATGGCATAATCTCAGAAGAAGCGGTTGCAAATTTAAGACAGAGATGAGGAGGAATTTCTTCTCTGAGTGTGAATTGGTGGAATTCTGCAGACAACTGATGAGGCTGGTTTTTAAGTATATTCAAGGCAGAGAGATCATTATTTACTAAGGGTATCAAAGGTTAATGGGAAAAGGTAGGAAAATGGAGTTGAGGATTATTAGATCAATCATGATCTCATCGAATGGCAGAACAGTTTTTTTAACAGTGGAGATGAACTCTTGATAGGGTGCACTGAATTTTAATCTTATTTGGCTGGCAAATCTTTCTCATTAATTCATGCACAGGATTTGAGCCCAGCATTTATTGATCAGAGGGCAGGTAAGAGTCAACTACATTGTTGTGAATCTGGAGTCTCATGTAGGGCAGACCAGCAGTTACCAAGTAGTGAGGAGAGCAGTTGCCAAACAACATTAGTGAATCAGAATGACTTTCCGCTCAACAATTGGCAATGGTTTCATGGTAATGATTCCAGATTTAAAACAAAAAAAATTGTGTTCAAATTCCACCATCTGCCATGACAGGATTCAAAACCAGGTCCCCATAACGTTACCTGGGTCTCTGGGTTAACAGGTCTATCAATGTTAATAGTAGGCCAGTGAATAAGCTGTTTTAGGCTACTTTAGAAATATCTCAAAGCAAAGTTATTCTTAAGAATAATGTTACTACCACCAACTTACACTCTTTAATTCAATACTAGTTCAATATATTCTGTTACTTTTTATTTGCACTTTATCATTTTCAGTGTTTGTATCAGAAAAATGTAATTAGAACCATAACTTTGCTAAGGCTACTTTTTGAACATCTTTTCTAGTGGCAAAATGTGAGTTCTTCAGTGCTGGTGGAAGTATTAAGGACCGCATTGCTTTACGAATGATTGAAGATGCTGAGAAACAAGGGATTCTGAGATCAGGTGATGTCATCATTGAACCAACCTCTGGTAACACGGGTAAGAATTGTTATAGTATTCGCTGAAAGATTTGAGTCAAGTAGGTTATGGGAAAAAAGAAGTCAGTGATACCCATTAGGAGGTTCCAGAATAAACATCAGTGATATATACAGATTCTATTCTAATCTCTGGGTGTTCTGCTAAACTGCAAGACTGCACCAGAGCCCTCCAACATGTTGAAGCTAGTGCAATAGTGTCGAAGAGTGTGGTGCTGGAAAAGCACAGCTGGTCAGGCAGCATCCGAGGAGTAGGAGAGTCGAAGTTTCAGGCATAAGCCCTTCATCAGGAATGATGCCTCTCTCCTGCTCCTCAGATGCAGCCTGACCGGCTGTGCTTTTCCGGCACCACACTCTTCAACTCTGATTTCCAGACATCTGCAGTCCTAACTTTCTGCTGTTGGAATAGCAATTGACATGTGTTGTGCCCACTTCCTGAGAGTTAAATGGGTCCAAAAAGCCTATCATAATGGCCTTCCCCAATCTGTACCCAATTGGTCCATCCGTCAAATTCATGAGACCACCTTGCAGCCATCCTGAGCAACTTGTGGCGATAACATTCAATCGGTTAAGTATGATCCTTGTTGAAACACCATGCTTCCAAAATTTAAAACACAACAGTTAAAGTAATCTGTTCCAAATCACTGCTGCAGAAATGTGTTAAATGAGCCCAAAACATGGTGCTTACAAACTCATTGCACTCTGACATCTGTGCTTAAACATTTGCCCACTTCCTGTAATGTTTGCCAGGTGAACTGAAATTACAGATATAATGAAAATAAGACCAGAACTGGAATAGGAACCATTCGTCATTATTTCAAATGTGTAATCTTCCAACTTTGCAATTGGCTCCTGTCCTATGCCACTCAATGCTATTGCCAGAAAGAAACATTGTTGTTAAAGAAAAACAATTGCATTATTACTTTGGTTAGAGATCTAAGATTGTGCATGAACACGTTTGCAATACATTAAATGTTGTTTGCAGCATAGAATTTTGTTGTAAATTTCTCTGTATTTAATGAGTTATGCAATTAAAATATGAAATTTGCAGAACTGAGCAGACAAACTTGCAGTGATGGACTTTATACTTTCAAGTGGGCCTATTTACTTGACAAAGCAATGTTTACATTATCTCCCATAGCATAAGACTGGGTAACATTTTTATCTTTTAGGTAACTGAAAGATTCAATCAACATTTATTACAGCCTTGGTATCTTAATATATTGCAATTACTGGCACAAATATAATTAGGCTAGCACTGAGGAATTTGATTACAAACCATTGCAAGCTTGCCTCAGCATATCATGCTGCAAGTGGCCTCAGTAAGATGGAGACACAGACCTTTCTACTGTTAGGTCACATACCATGATTCAGTAATGATTTCGTGAGCATGCCTCTTAAAGGCATATTGCATACTTGCTGTGAAACATAAAACTGTAGACTTCACTGTCCTTGCGCAAATCAGTTATAGAAAAGAACATCATTTACATTCTTGCAGGTAAATTACAGAATCATAGAGATGTACAGCACAGAAACAGACTCTTCGATACAACCCGTCCATGCCAACAAGATATCCCAACCCAATCTAGTCTCACCTATTAGCACCTGGCCAATACCCCTCTAAAGCCTTCCTATTCATATGCCCATCCAGATGCCTTTTAAATGTTTCAATTGTACCAGCCTC
The DNA here is from genome assembly GCF_004010195.1 of Chiloscyllium plagiosum. Taxonomy (NCBI): domain Eukaryota; kingdom Metazoa; phylum Chordata; class Chondrichthyes; order Orectolobiformes; family Hemiscylliidae; genus Chiloscyllium; species Chiloscyllium plagiosum. Next base: position 23,598,543 of record NC_057744.1, read on the forward strand.
CACCATTTCCTCTGGCAGCTCATTCCATACACGCACCACCCTCTGTGTGGGAAAAGTTGCCTCTTAGGTCTCTTTTGTATCTTTCCCCTCTCACCCTAAACCTATGCCCCCTAGTTCTGGATGCCCCCATCCCAGGGAAAAGACTTTGTCTATTTATCCTATCCATGCCCCTCATAACTTTATAAACCTCTATTAGGTCACACCTCAGCCTTCGACGCTCCAGGGAAAACAGCACCAGCCTATTCAACCTCTCTATAGAGCTCACATCATTAGATTAGAGTCATCAGTCATTTTCTGATGTTGAGTGCTGTTACTTGGCCATAAGTGATTGAATGTATTGCCATCAACTCATATTTTCACAGGTATTGGTTTAGGCTTGGTGGCTGCTGTGAAAGGATATCGCTGCATCATTGTCATGCCAGAGAAGATGAGCTTAGAGAAGGTAAATGTAAAATTAAGAATCCTTGATTCTGAAAGAAAGTAATGTCCTGATTCAGAAATACCCCACAGTGCAACTTCATTTTATTCCAGTTGCTGCTGCTGATCAATTATTTTCTGCCCATATTAACCCTGGGTTCATACGATGACAATCTGAAATGATTTTCTGCAATTCAAGTTGGGTATGGACATTTCTATTTTGTCACATTGCCTCCACAGTTTGGGCTGTGGTCCTCCCTGCTGCTGACTGAGTGAGACCACAAGATGATTTACATCATTTTTTTTTCCCTCTGTCAGTGTGAGGGAGTCTTCCATGGATGTATGGTGTTCCTTTCCATTTTATGATCATAGAGGTGATGCAGAAGGCGAGAGTAGTGCAAACGCAAACAAAAAGGTTTATAAGAAGGAAGAATTATATCATATTCTGTCTACCCTACTCCAGTTGATGCAGCTTTTGCCTCTTGTAGGATGTTTTATCTGATGTGGTAATGCATAATTATATCTGAACCTTAGAAACTAGGTATGGATATTGTGGTATTGAAATGTCCAATAAGACATTTATCGCAGCTAGCAATTCTATACAGTCATTATATTCACAGGTATATCAAGTGTCAAGGTTAACACTAGGCTATTATATTGCAATGGTACAACATATTTTTTAATTGATCCTAGGGCAAGATGGAACTTGAGAAGTTTATATCCCCCACCTTACAGGCTATCACATCATCAGCATGTCTTTTAAAGGTATGCCGACATACTGACTGCGAAACATTACAAAGCAGTCATCTCCTTAATAACTACAGACAGAGTGACAATACAGAACAGTGGTTGTTTTGTTTTCCTTTATTACACTGTAGATATAGGAACTCCTTTTGTATTTATACAGTGAAAAGAATTATTTTCAATATATTTATTTATTCTCATTCTTTCACGAGATGTGGCCACTGCTGGTTAGGTCAGTACTATTTGCCCATTTTATACACAACCCTTTATTAATGTTCTGACATGTGTTACGCTGTATGTATATTCTATAGGGCATTGGAATGGGGTAGACAGAATCTGATACACCCTTTCCTTCGTAAAAACTTAAAAATCACACAACAACCGGTTAAAGTCCAACAGCCTAAACCAACTGTTTTCGGAAGCACTAGCCTCTTCACTATGTGGCTGTGAGACAACGGCTCGAAATGTAATGCTTCCAAATAAATCTGTTGGACTATAACCTGGTGTTGCGTGATTTTTAACTTTGTCCACCCCAGTCCAATACCAGTTCCTCCAAACAAAAACTGTTTGTTTCTTTGCCTTTGCACCACTCGTGCCTTCTGCATCACTTCCTCTACGACCATAATATAGAAAGGAACATCATACATCCATGGAAGACTCTCTCACACTGACAGAGGGGGGAAAAAATGATGAAAATCAATTAGTGGTTTCATTTTGTCAGCAGCAGGGAGGACCACAGCCCAAACTGTGTATGCAATGTGACAAAATAGAAATGTTTGGAAGAGCAAAATTGTCAGCAACAGAAACAGTGAGTAGAATTGCATGCAATTTTCTGGGCATCACAATCCACCATTGATGTTCAGTAGCAGCAGTGTAAACTGTCTAGCAGATGCACTGCAGAAATTGACCAAAATTCCTTAGACAGCACAATCAAAAGTCAGGACCACTACCATCTAGAAGGACAAGGATAGAAGATACTTTTGAAAACCGATTGATGAGAGACAAGTCATATTTCTTGCTAGACTGTAGCAAGTTGCCAAGTAAGTAGGATTCTCGCTTGTTAAACACCGTATTAATGCCACAACTTGCCTCATTAATATTTAGCTTCCTATCTTATGAATGTGTTAAACAAACTAGATGCTGAGAAATATTGACATGGAAATTGGAGCAGGTACGAGGTGTTTTCAGCTCACCATTTGCTCCAAAGGATCTCCCATGTTGCTTAGGCACAAACAATATCTGCAGCTATCAGATCCAGTTCTCTAAGTGACATACAACCAAGAAATGGTCAAGGTGGGTGAGGTTTGCTTTTGTGTTACATTGTGAGGGATCCATGGAGAAAAAGTGCAGCATCTCATTTGTGCTGGATGTTAGGATGTTGAAGGCATAAGCAAATGAAGCATGCATTTGCTTTTAAAAACTCCAGCTTTGTTTTCATTTGCAAACATTTCTTCTCATGTATACAGAGTGAGCACGATTATGTGTTAAATGTTAGTCAAAGGAGATTCCACCATGCCTTTGGCGCTAGCCAAATTCATTTGGCATTTCAGTGACTTGGACGTTAATGGCTTTAACTGTTTATTCACTCATGGGACATGGGCATCACTGGTTAACCAGTAATTATTGTCTGTTCCTAGTTACCATTGAGAAGGTGGTGGGTGAGCTGTCTTCTTGAACTGCTGCAGCCCCTGTTCTGTAGGTATACCTGAAATATCATTAAGGAGCGACTTCCAGAAATTTCAGCCAGCGATATATTTACAAGTCATAACACTGAGACGTTTGGAGGGCAGCTTGGTGTTTCCATTTACCTGCTGTCCTTGTCCTTCAAAATGGAAATGGTCATGGGTTTGGAAGATGTTGACTTTGGTGAAATACTGCAGTGCATCTTGTTGTTTTCCTGCTGAGCATACATGGGGTAGATAGTGGATGTTTTGGATGTGGTGCCAATCAAGCAGGCTGCTTTGTCCCCTCTGACCTATCATCTCCATCTCCACCCCATTCACCTATTGTACTCTTTGCTGCCTTCTCCCCAGCTCCCCCCCCCCCCTCCACATTTATCTCTCCACGCTGGAGGCTCCCTGCTTCTATTCCTGACGAAGGGCTTTTGCCGGAAACATAGATTTTTCTGCTTCTCAGATGCTGCCTGACCTGCTGTGCTTTTCCAGCACCACTCTGATCTAAACTCTGGTTTCCAGCATCTGCAGTCCTCATCTTTTGTCCTGGATGATGTCAAGCTTCTTGAGTGTTGTTGAAGCTGCACCCATCCAGGAAAATGGGGAGTATCCCATCACACTCTTCAACTCTGCTTTGGAGATGGTAGACAGATTTTGGGGAGTCAGAAGGTGAATTACCCCTCGGAGTATTTCTAACCTCTGACCTGTTCTTGTAGCCACTGTATTTATGTGGTGAGTCCAGTTGAGATTCTAGTCAATGATAACCTACAGGATGGTGATAGTACAGGATCCAGTGATGGTAACACCATTGAATGTCAAGGTGGTTTGATTGCCTCTTATTGGAGATGGTCATTGCCTGCCATTTGCGTGGAGTGAATTCTACTTGCCACTTGATAGACCAAGCTGGATATTGTCCAGATCTTTTGCATTTGAACGTGCTTCAGTATCTGAGGAGTCATGAATGGTGCTCAATATTGTGCAACCATTGGTGAACATCCCCACTTCTAATCTTATGATCAACGGAAGGTCATTGATGAAGCAGCTGGAAATGGTTGGGCCTAGGACACTATCCTGAGGAACTTCTGCAGAGATGTCTTAGAGCTGAGATGACTGACCTCCAACAAGTGTCTTCTTATGTGCCAGGTATGATTTGATTTTATTTTATTTGATTTATTACTGTCACAGGTACTTAGATAAAGTGAAAAATTTTGTTTTGCACACAGTACAGGCAGATTGTACCATACAATATACGTAAGGGCAATAGAACAAAGTGAGGAATACAATGTTACGGCTGCAGAGAAGATGCACAAAGAGCAAGATCAATATTAAATTTGAAATTTTAGAGATCCATTCACAAGTCTAATAGCAGCAGGGAAGAAGCTTCTGTTGCTGCAAGTGTTTAAGAATTTGTATCTTCTACCCAATGGAAGAGTTTGGAAGAGATTATAACTTTGGTGGGAGGGGTCTTTGATTATGTTGGCTGCCTTTCTGAGGCAATGAGGAGTATAAATGGAGTTAATAGGTGATGTGTGATGGACTGGGCTGTGTTCACAACTCTCTGTAGCTTTTTACGGTCCTGAGCAGAGCTGCTGCCATACCAAACTGTGATGCACCTGGATAGAATAGTTTCTATGGTGAATGTATAAAAATTGATATCTGTTTTTATGGATATGCCAAATTTCTTTATTGTCCTGAGGAAATAGAGGTGTTGTTGTATTTTCTCGACTATTACATCAACGTGGATGGACCAGGACAAATAGTTGGTGACTGTCCTATGAACTTGACAATTTCAATCATCTCTACCTCAGCTCCATTGATGTAGGTAGGGGCATCCCATCCACCTTATTTTTTGAAGTCAATGTCCAGCTCTTTATTTTTATAGACATTTAGGAGGAGATTGCTATCTTTTCACCATGCCACCAAGCACTTTATCTCTTTCCTGTATTCTGTCTTATCCTTGTTTGAAATCCAGCCTACAATGATTGTGTCATCATAAATCCTGTTGGAGTTAGGACAAAATTTGGCCACACAGTCATAACTGTACAGGGAATATAGTCAGATGCTCAGTATGCAGTGTTCTTGGGTGCCGGTGTTGAGGGTTGTTGTGGAGGAGGTAGGAGGTGCAGTTGCCTATTCTCACTGATCACGGTCTATGGGTCAGGAAGTTGATGATCCAGGTCTGTGTGTGTGTGTGGGGGGTGCGGTAACTGAGACCTAGGCCTAGGCCTCAGAGTTTGGAGATTAGTTTAGGTGGAATTAAAGCTTTAGTCAGAGTGGGAGCCTGACATAGGTATCCCTGTTCTCCAGATGGTCCAAGGATGAATGTAGGGCCAGGAAGGTGGTATCTGCGTTGTGACAGTGGGTGAATTTCAAGGCAACAAGGCAGATTGAGTGGATGGTATTGATGTGAGCCATGACTAATCTCTCAAAGCACTGCATAATTATGTAGATCAGAGCCACTGGGTGGTAGTCATTTAAGCTGGTTTGTGCAGGATCTGAGTGCATGGCTGGGGATTCCATCTGGGCCAGTCATTTTCTATGAGTTCACTCTCAAAAAGGCCGATCTAATGGCTGACTGAAGGAACAGGTGCTGTTGGGCAGATGGCATTGTTTCACTGACCTTCTGTAAAATGGATTGAATGCATCAGGGATGGATATATTCTATTCCCTATTCTGCTCTCCTTTACTTTGTAGTCCATTATATCATGTAGGCCTTGCCACAAACGATGGGTGTCCTTGCGGTTAGCTAGGGTCTCTAGTTTAGTGACATTGTCTCTTGGTGTCTCTATAGAGGCCATATGACTCCAACCAGCAGAGAGGTTGCCACCTTGATACCCATTGATTCCAGTTTCACAAGGGGTCTTTGATGCCATGCTTGGTCGAATGCAGCCCGAATGTTCACGGGCTATCACTTTCACCTCACCTTTGAAATTCAATGCTTTCGTCATGTATGAACTAAGACTGTAATGAGGTCAGGAGCTGAGTGGCCCTGGTGAAACAAAGTGGGCGTTGCTCAGCAGACTATTGCTGAGCGGGTGCTGCTTGTTAGCATTGTTGATGACACCTTGATGACACCTTCCATCACTTTACTGCTGATTGAGAGTAGACTGATGGGGTAGTAATTAGTCAGGTTGGATTTGTCCTGCTTTTCATGTGCAAGACTTACCTGGACAATTTTCCACATTGTTGGGTGGATGCCACTGTTGTAACTGTGCTCGAACAGCTTGCCTTGGGAAGCAGCAAGTTCTGGAGTACTATTGCCGAAATGTTGACAGGACCCATAGCCTTTGCAATATACAGTGCCTTCAATCATTTTGTTGGCCGAAAAGATCGAATGAAGTTGAAAGAAATTTATCTTGAGGTGGAAAGCCAGCAGTATTTTCCTGCCCCATTGTTTTGCCGAAAGTAAATATTTGCTCTAATTGGATGCTGACAGCGCACAAAAATTGCAATTCACTTCTTGTCTATTAATGAATTTTTGAGTCTGTTTCTACTGCTGTTATTCTTCAATGTTGTATTGTTTATCAACTATTTCCCTTTTTTCTCCTTTTTTTGTTACAGGTCAATGTGTTGAAAGCCTTGGGGGTTGAAGTGGTGAGGACACCAAACACTGCAAATCTCAATAGCCCTGACTCTCATATTGGAATGGCTTGGAAACTGAAGAGCGAGATTCCAAACTCTCATGTGTTTGATCAGGTGAAATCACTTGTCAATGTGACTTATGTAAATTTCTTGCATCCATCAGATTACATGGAAATATTGTACAATATATGTTTTTTTAAAAATGCATCAAGCAGAAATTCAATTCCTTCCTGGAATGTGCAGAATGATGGCAGTGGAAGTCTTGAGGGATCAAGCTATTTGACTTTAAATGAAGAATACTGAAAATTTCAGAGAACTTCAACTAGATCCTTGAAATTTTCCCTTACGACACTCCAAAAACTTGTAAGACTTGTCTATAAATCTATTGTTTTGCTTGAAATGGAAACATTAATGCCAATATTTATTTTATCCTCAGTATCAAAATGCTAGCAATCCATTAGCACATTATGACATCACTGCAGAAGAAATTCTGGATCAATGTGAAGGTAATAATAATAGAACGTAATAATTTCTTTAGAGAACCTATTCCTAATTTGCCTCAATATCCATGAAGCACAGAACGTCCCTATGGCATTGTGCATGTAATATTGACTGAACAGATTCCACCATGAGATAGTATTCTAGTTTTGAATTAAAAACATAAATGATCATATAGTTCCTCTTTACACTCCTTTCCCCCATCAAACCTGAGGTTGATTGTGACTTGGGATCAAGTTGCAGGAGTGATCAGTTGATTCAGTTGTACACAGGTTTCTTATTTTCTAAACTTGCATTCACCTGGAAAATTCACATTTTATAAATACATTTAAAGAGTTTGGGAGCTGCTGTCTAAGGCAGGATTCATTGCTCATCTCTAAATGTCCTGAAGAAAGTGGTGGTGGTCTGCCTTCATAAGTTGCTGCAGTCTTGAAGTATAAGGATACACAATCAGTGTTAGATTGTTCCAGGGTTTTGACTCAACCACAGTGAAGGAGATTCTAAGTCCATATTGTGAGAGAGGTGTATTTGCAGATTGTGGTTCTCCCATGCATCTGTTGTGATTGTCTTTCTAGGCAGTAGAGGTCTTGGATTTGGAAGGCGTTGTTGGCAGAACCTTGGTGTGTTACTGCAGTGCACCTTATAGATTGTGCACACTGCAGCCATTATGCATGGCAGTACTGGGAATTTCTGCCAGCAGTGGCAGCTGGCATGACAATCCAGCGGGCTTCTTGACCCTGGATGGTGACAACAATCTTGAACAGGATGCTTTAATTTTGGGCCTTAACATTTTACCTTTGACTGCGGTAGGTAGCTACACAGCAAAATTGTATTTCACCTTCCAGATGTCTTCAATAATGCTATCAGCTGAGCAATAACCTGCTCACTGGTGCCCAGTTTGCATTTTACTGGAACTACTCAGCTCCTGACCTCATTAACAGCCTTTGCACAAACGTGGACAAAAGCGCTGAATTTCAGAGGTGCAGTGAGAGTGACAGTCCTTGATATCAAGGTTGCATTCGACCAAGTGTGGCATCAAGGAGCCCTAGCAAAACTCTATTCAATGGGCATCAAGGGGGAAAATTCTCTGCTGGCTAGAGGCATACCTGCCACATCAGAAAATGGTTGCGGTTATTGGAGGTCATTCATCTAAGCTGTAGGACATTTCTGCAGAAGTTCCTCAAGGTAGTGTCCTAGGCCCAACCACCTTCAGCTGCTTCATCAATGACCATTCGTCTATCATAAGGTGAGAAATATGAATGTTTATCAATAATTGCACAATGTCCAGCACCCATTCACAATTCCTGAGATACTGAAGCAGTCCAGTTTCAAATGCAACAAGGCCTGGACAATATCCAGGCTTGGGCTGACAAAGGCAAGGCAAAAGTGAGGACTGCTGATGCTGGAAACCAGAGTTTAGATCAGAGTGGTGCTGGAAAAGCACAGCAGGTCAGACAGCATCCGAGGAGCAGAAAAATCGACGTTTCGGGCAAAAGCCCTTCATCAGGGTCACTATTTCTGATGAAGGGCTTTTGTCTGAAATGCCGATTTTCCTGCTCCTTGGATGCTGCCTGACCTGCTGTGCTTTTCCAGCACCACCCTGACAAAGGCAAGTAACATTTGCGCTACACAAATGCCAGACAATGACCATCTTGAATAGGAGATAATCTAACCACTACCCCTTGACATTTGAAGGTGTTACCATCACTGAATGCCCCACTATCAACATTCTGCAGGTTACCAATGATCAAAGATTCATCACACAGACCATCACTGGGTCAAAATCATGGAATTCCCTCCTTTAGGGCCTTATGGGTTTACTTACAGCCCATGGACTGCAACGGTTCAAGAAGGCAGCTCACTGCTACATTCTCAAGGTCAACTAGGAAGGGCAATAAATGCTGGCCAGCCAGTGACATCCATGTCCCACAGGAGAATATAAACGTAATCCTCTGAATTTATCTCTGTAACCCAGAATGATTTTTCCTATTCAAATATTGTACTCGAATAATATACCAGCACTTACAAGCACTGAAGTCACTGAATACATGAATGACACCCAACTCAAGGTCTTTGCTGTTGTCACTGTCTTTGAGCTGCTGTGTCAAATACTTTCCTAGTTTACCATCATGCGTTGCATGAGTAATACTTCCCTATGGTTCAGTGTCAGAAAAACTGAACTGCTCCTACTTGTTCTTGCTACACGTATATCTCCATTCATAATGCTACAAAAATTGTCTCGATCTTTGCTCTGATCTAATCTCTGTTTTGTCACATTATTCTGTTCAAAGCTGTGTATAGAATATGCATACCATATTTGGGGATTCCTGAAGAAGGGTTTATGCTCGAAACATCGATTCTCCTGCTCCTTGGATGCTGCCTGACCTGCTACGCTTTTCCAACAACACATTTTTCATACCATATTTGGGGGTCTAATACAAATTCAGGAACATTTGCCAGTCACACCTATATGCTATTTATAAAGATTTATATCCATAACTGCAGGCAAATTTTGAAGTTCCAAATTCAGAAGCAAGGTCACTGGACCTGAAACATTGACTCTGATCGGAAAGATGTTGTGAAACTTGAAAGGGTTCAGAAAAGATTTACAAGGATGTTGCCAGGGTTGAGGATTTGAGCTACAGGGAGAGGCTGAAAAGGCTGGGGCTGTTTTCCCTGGAGCGTTGGAGGCCGAGGGGTGACCTTATAGAGGTTTACAAAATTATGAGGGGTATGGATAGGGTAAATGGGCAAAGTCTTTTCCCTAGGTTCGGGGAGTCCAGAACTAGAGGTTTAGGGTGAGAGGGGAAAGATATAAAAGAGACCTATGGGGCAACATTTTCACACAGAGAGTGGTACGTGTATGGAATGAGCTGCCAGAGGAAGTGGTGGAGGTTGGTACAATTGCAACATTTAAGAGGCATTTGGATGGGTATATGATTAGAAAGGTTTTGGAGGGATGTGGGCCGGGTGCTGGCAGGTGGGACTAGATTGTGTTGGGATATCTGGTTGGCATGGACGAGTTGGACCGAAGGGGCTGTTTCTATGCTGCACATCTCTATGACTCTAACTGTGTATGCTAGAAATCAGAAACAAAATCAGTAATGACTGGATACATTAAGTAAGTCTGGTAGCATCTGTGGAGAGAAAATAGGGGTAACATTTCAGATCCAGTGACCCTTCTTCAGAATTGAAGAACTAGCCAGCCTGAAACTTAACCCATTTATTTATTGACTAGCTTTTGCTTTGCTCTTTGTTCCCATCTCATCAACTTCATGAACTTGACCTCGCTCTTAAGGCACTGTACAATCTTGCTCCAATTTATCTACTCTAACCGTATTCCAGTCCAAACCCTCTATCCCTTTAACATTGGGTGATCCTCCATCTTCTCTAATCCACTAATCCACCAGACCCCAGCCTCGAGAAATGTCTTCCAAAATCATTTTGTTTTTCTGCCTTGCGTCATGCTTCCAAATCGCCTTCCAAACACCAAACATGGATCATGATCTTTCCACATTCTTACCCTTTACTCATTGTTAATTAATTTATAATCCACCACATGTTTACAGCTGTTAAATTATTTAAGTTAATGCAGTTAGATTTTGCTCTCCTGTGAATTACCTGTCTGTTAGTATATGGCATGTTACTCTGGAATAATATAGAAATCTAACCTTGCTAAGCATGACTGCTTGCTGTAAATAATCTTGTAATTAATTTCATATTCAAGCTGCAATACACTACTGGAAGACAAAAAGGTTCATTTCTAATGGAATAATTAGTTTAATTGTAATTTAATCATTTGAGAGTAAGTTTTTGTTTTGCTTTTTTTATTTCCATAGGACAAGTTGATGTTGTGGTGATGGGTGCTGGAACTGGTGGTACCATCACTGGCATAGCAAGAAAATTCAAGGAAAAATGTCCCAACTGTGAGGTATTCCATCTTATATGGAGTAAATAAATATTGATGAGTAAAGCCGTCGAGCTAAAATTGAAATGTTCTTCAAGGTGAAAATAGTGACTTCTTGTTGATTTGAAGGCATAAAGGTAATTGTGCTGATTTAATTAAAGTTCAGCTCTGTTTGTCAATGAGCTATAAATAATAATGTTACAGCATTCATTTTGATTTATTGAGGAACTGAAACTAGCAATCTAGTTAAGTTAAGTTAATTTAAGACAGTTAATGTTAATATTTGGAGATTTAAGTTCCTTTTATTTAATGCTCAACTATAAGATAGCAACTAGACCAGAAAAATGAAACACGCTTGTGTTTATTTTTTTTGGGTCTTTGATCACATGCCTCATATTGGCAGTTGTCAATTTGTTGCAGTTTTCTGAGATTGAGAAACAGCAATTTTGTTACAATACGTTAGTTAATTAGGCAACAAAATGAAATATAAGAACTGTGACTGATGAGAATGATGTACGAAATTTGAAGTCTTTCTGTAAAATGGAAGAGCAGAGGCAGTTCTCTTTCATGTCCCAGATACTTTGTGGTCTTTTGTGAGAGTCTTTGGTAGTAACTGTCTTTGCTGTTCCCATCGGCTGATGTGGAGATTTTCCTGGTCTTCCCCCAAGGTGGTGGTGGTTTGTCCTGCCCCAACCCTCTCAGATGTCATGTTCAAACCTATCTTGCCCCACCCACCCTTTTTGACATACCTTTATTTTGGAGATTGGCCATCTGTACCATGCCACTTATCTTCCTAAAGTCCTGCCTACCTTCCTGATGAAGAGCTTATGCTTGAAATGTCAACTCTCCTGCTCCTCGGATGCTGCCTGACCAGCTGTGCTTTTCCAGTGCCACACGTTTTGACTCTGATCTCCAGCATTAGCAGTCCTGACTTTCTCCTAAAGTCTTTTATCTAATGATCATGATGCCGGGGTGACCATTTGCCCACTTCCATTTGAAGGCTGGATTTCATTCCGTCTTAGAACAAAATATTCTTATTTTCAGTAAGATGCACTCATTATAGGGTAGTGTGATAGCTGATGAATCATCTGTTTATACATGTACAGAGCTAGTTATTACAACAACAGTTAAGTGAAGTTTCATGTTACACAGAAGATACCACACATGAAATACTGACTGAACACAGGTCTAAAGGGGACCTCAGTTTCAACATTTAAAAGCAACATTAAAAGAGTCCCAGGAATGATTAGTAGGGGTAGATGATACTCAGTCAAGCACATCTCCACTCTAAACTCCTACCATATGACTAATGCATTAATTTTACATTGATTATTCTTTGATTCTTCTGGATGAACCTGCCAAAATTGCATTGCTTTTTTACTTTGATTCAATGCTATCACAATGATGTGTAGTCTGTTACCAAACTCTCTCGCCTGTAAATTATTTCTATTGCTGTCTCATGTTACCTGTTTTGACTGCGATGACAGAGATCTGAGCTACCAACATTTTGCAGGACTTAACGGCGGTCAACTCACATAAAACTCTACAGCACATTGGTACAAACCACATAGTATAATGGCAGACCAAAATGCAATAAACTCTATCAATTTTGACTGAGAATGAACTAATTTATTTCCAAAGTCAGAACTAAAGAAAGACCATCTTACTCCAGCAGTTTGCTACAATTCAGTTTACATTTTATTCAAAACCAAAAAAAACTCCAATCTGGAAAATGTAATTGATTTTCTTTACCCTTATCAGATCATTGCTGTTGACCCTGAAGGTTCAACTATGGCTGAACCAGAAGAACTCAACTTCCCAGACCAGATTTCATATGAAGTGGAAGGAATTGGCCATAGATTTATACCGACCGTACTGGACAGAAAAGTATGTACTTGCATTCCACATACCGGGTATAATTACTTCAAGATCTCATTACTCTTAATGCATCATAAAATAAGGACAAAGTGATTGGCTGTTTTCAACTTGAGACTCGGTTAAAAAATTGTAATATTCAAGGCTGATTTTACTATAAATGCTATATATTTGCAAATAACTCCAAAATTATTTTCAGTAATGATGAGCTTTCTTGTTTCTGCTCGAAATTATATCCTAGAAATCATATATATTCTTTCAACAGGCAGCAAATATGATTCATTTGAGATCCAAAAGATTATAAAATTTGGAAGAGTGCAATGTAAATAAATAAGAAAAACTATTTAACTAAACGAGTCAGCTCCTTCTAACATATGACATCTAATCCTGTTTTGAAAAATGCACTATATCTTATAGAGCAGTTGGCAATTTCTTCCAAAACCTTTGCTTTTACTTTTGTATGGGGATTTCATGATGTTAACTTTGCTACTCTTTTCTTTGAAAAAAAAGCTGACTTTTTGTGCACCTTATTAGCATGGAATAGGTAGACATGAAACATGCATGCAGTACTTTCCCTGTTCAACCATAGCAGATACCTTAAGGTTACAATAAAGTGCAAACTACATCCTTTATTTTAAGTGCTTCTGACAGAAAATTGACAATTTTTTATAGAACTGGCTAGACTGAACAGCTAACAATTTTTTCATTTGATCTTTAGCTTAATTCTTCAAAACCATATTGTCCCCTGTAACAAGAATGTTCCTTTTCAAACAGGTGATTGACAAATGGCTGAAGACTAATGATGAGGAAAGTTTTGCAATGGCTCGGATGTTGATCAAAAAGGAAGGATTGCTGTGTGGTAAACCATGTTTCAGATAGTATTTACATGAATATTTTTTTCTATTTCTGTGAAATGAGATTCACAACATGAATCTTTTCAGCAGTACCCTCTCCAAAATATTGGTTATATTGAATTGTGGAACTTATTGTTGTTTGAACTTAGAGATTGGGTAAATTTGCCTAATACGAATGTTCTGAAATTGGTTCTAAGCACAGCTAGAAGGCTGGATGATCAATCTCTCATAAGAAGATTTTGTCAAAAAAAAAATTGCCTTGCAATGCCATAAGGGACTTTTGGGTCTTCACAGCAGTCATGATTTTCTAGCTTTATTCAGTATTTGCGTTGTATTACATACATTCATATCTCAATCTATATAATGCTAAGCAGGAAGTTACCTGATAAGTTATAACCATATTTGAAGTTAATGGATGTTGTTGTAATGGAGTCATTGTCATTAACTAAATGGTTCACCAAAGGAGGCATTGGATATGTTGAAATAGGCCATCTGTTGAACCCTTTGAGGAGGCCCCAAAGATGCAATTTATGATTCTGTTCTTTTACAGGTTAAGTCCCATTAGCAATAGAGAATAGTTCAATGTTACTTTAGAATGAGTAAGCCTGTCCTAACAGATAGAAATAAAATGTAGAATAATTAATTCAGAGAAGTAGTTTTGGGTTTGAATCCTGGCCATTACAAAATTCAACTAATCACCAAAACAAATTCCATTTGGCTTTGTAATTGAATAAGTGTTGTTTAGATTTTGGAGAAAATTTTGTAAATCCTGTAAAGGGATTTTTGTGTGCCTACAGTTGTAGAGTCCTTACCTCTGAGCCAGGAGGCCCAGTTTCAATTCTTCTCCAGAGATGCAATAATCTCTGAATAGGTTAATTTGTATTCATCTTCAAAAACCTGTGAATGTTGTAAAATTACCAGTGTGTTATCAGCTTACTGAAGTTCAGCTTGTGATTCTCCACCTCAAAAGTATCTGCTATAATTTATCAGGTGGCTTCCATTTCAGCTTTGCATAAATCCATGTGCTGGGAGAGAACTTCGAGCAATTTACCCTTCATCTTTACTTTTATTATAAAATTAAATAGACTGAATAGGGTGCCTCCAATTGTACAATGACAAATGTAAAGGTTGTATGTCTATTATTTAGCATCTTTGGTGTGGAACATTTCTGGGCCTAAGAATTTGCTGCTTCACAGGTTCAGACAGGATTATTTAAATATGTTTAAAAGGTGATGTGCAGCATAAAATTTGACGTAAAGTAGTTATTTAAGAGAATATATTGGTGATCTCTTTTTCTGTCAGTACAATACTGGAAAACCAGAACCAAAAGTTGGTCTTACTGAGGTAACTGAAGATTTGCAAGTCTTTCTAAACTAAGTCAAATGTTCATTATTTACAAGATTACTGTCTGACAGAAAACTAAGATTTTCAAGGTTAGTCTAAATGTTCAAATGCTAAAAACTTTTTTCCAAACTAATTAACTATCTTAACTCATCATGATGAAAGACTATTTGGAATACTTGTCTCTGTTGGTTTAATTTTCAATGCAGTATTAAGGAATTCAGGAAACCCCATTCGAGACACCACTTAAAACCTTATGATGTGGAACTGGTTAAGTGATATCTGATGACATTACGTTGCATGATACCTTTAAATTGGCATTAATTATGAAAATGGTAATCCTTCCAACGCCCAAATTCAAACAATATAAATTAAATAAGCAAAAGCATCTGAATGGAAAAGTGAGAAAGTTCATCTAGCTTACCTCCATCAACTAGTAACATTGGAGGAAATTCAGTGCTGGCTTTGGTACAAAATGGGTGGGAATGAATTGGCCTGATTGACTATCCCATTGAGTTCACAATTACATAATTTGGTGCTTTTCAAGTAAGTTACTTTTCTTATCGCTATGTAATTGAATGAAGTAGCCTATAGAATTATTTTATGGACAATATGAAACAAGATTATTTTGATTGCTGTTAACATTATTTACATTACAAGGTTCAGTACATTCAGAATTGAATTATATCCAATAAACAGTGCCAATGTTTTCATTTCTTAATCTTGTTAGTATTCATTGGAATCATTGACCCAGATTTTTAATGATGATAAGATTGTCAGCATTTACTTTCATTACTTGTTTGAAATTGATGCCAAATTCTGGAGTCTGCAGTTAAACAGGGAAATTCAGAAGTTGTAGTTAATGTTTCCATGCTTCTCCATAAGGAGCAATTATCTGCAATTAATTAGAAATTGGTGAGATCTTGCCTGTTTAAATGTTTAGTTATGCTGTTAAAAGAACATTGAAAAAATTACAGCCTCTTCATGAGGTACATTTGGGTTTTCAATCACACACCATGTTAATAATTATTGATGAACAGCCTCAAAAATGTTTTTAAAAATTCCTGAAAATTTACATTTATATTTGTGTAATGTTTTCTCCAATATGATTTCAAAAAGTCAATATTTTCAAAAGTTTCCTTATTAAAAAAAGGTTCGTTTAATGATATTTCAGCTTCTACATCAATGCCATGACTATGTCCTAATCATTTATTTTGCTCTCTGTAAAATGTAGCAATGTGAAGAATAATCAGAACTTTTTACTTACTGTCAGTGAAAATGCTGTAATGTGATTGGCCACTTGTCCTATCCGATGACATCATTGTTACTAGGATGCAGAAATCTGGCATATTTTGGTAACAGTTTTTTTTTTAATAAAATCATAGAAGGGGAAATTCATGTCATGGGACTTGTTAAATCTATAATGGCAGGTTTTTTTAAGGTCAATGGTGAAGACTGTCACTTGGTGATTGATGGTAATATCCAGCACGCTGTATGAATAACATCGGCTTGTAAGTAAGCTTTTGTTTCTATTTTGCCTGTTCTTAAGGTGGAAGCTCTGGTAGTGCCATGTGTGCAGCTTTAAGAGTGGCAAAAGATCTGAAAGAAGGACAGCGCTGTGTCGTGATTCTCCCAGATTCTGTTCGAAATTACATGTAAGTCAGTAAATAATGCTGCTTTGCACAACTATCTAACACATTCACATTTGTAAAATACCTGCCCTTTACCTATAGGTCTTGTTTGCTGTTCTATACAGTCTCTGGTTCTCTAGCAATGTGGGATTTTATTAGAATTTAATATTGTTCTTCTTTTGTTCAAACTGAAATGTGGTGATAAAGTGACACTAATATCACACAAGAAATTAAATTCAGGAAGATATTTGACACCATTATATGATATGCATCATTAAGAAGATGTGGCCAAATTATCCAGCAATTGCAACTTTATTTATGTTTAATTTTCTGAAAACTAACTGAGTATTTATCTTCATTTGTTCTTTAACTTGCACTGATTTAGGTCAAAATTTCTTAGTGATGATTGGATGGAAGAGAAAGGGTTCCTGCATGCAGACAGTGACCAAAAAAGGTAAAGACACAAAGTTGGCTGACTAATTCTCCAAAGTGCTGAGATACTATTAATGAAAAGATTGTCAGTATCATTTTTCAGGTAGTAGTTTTAAACAAAAAGATCTTTGTACAAAGGTATAAGTAAACATTTCAGAATATAACATCTCCACTTTAACTTATAGCAGAATTACTTTGAAGATCAATGTGAATAAAATATTGGTGGGATTAGTTGGTATACACAACTTAGATTTTCAAATGTATTTGCTCTACCACTAGTATGGCAATCAGGACATAAGGATTAACAATTTCTACAAAACATTTAAAATGTGAGCATTCTAGGTCCCATTATGCGCTTAGAGAAGGTCATCTGACCCAATTAAAATCCTTATTTTTATGGCCACCTTGAAGGCTTATCACACCAACAAAACCATTAGAGTAGCAGCAAATGTTGTGGTATGTCATCTCAATTTTTTAATTAACTGGGTTAATTTTCTGTTTCATTTTTGCTGTAGCTGGTGGAATGTACCAATCAATCAGATGAAGCTTCCCTCAACTCTGACTGTCCTTCCCACAATCAGTTGCCAGGATATTATCCAGATTCTCAAAGAGAATAGCATGAACACTGCAGTGGTCATTGACTCCAGTGGGTAGGTATTATTCCAAGGAGTGACTTGTGGTGATGGTGGGAACTTTATACGAACATGTATAGCTAAAGGATATTCAATGTGAATATTAAATTCATGGAATAAAATCTATCATCCAGTTCACCATTACCATCCACAACTACAACATGACTGTATCTAGTTGGATGTCAAGAGTTTTCAAATTCTTTTTCAATTGAATCTGTTGATAAGAAAGACTGCTGTGAGTATGCAACATGATTCATAAGGCATTTGGAACACCTTTCAATCTGTGCAGACTAATCCTAACCTCAAACACCATTGTTGGTTTAGAAATAAATTAATTGAACAATCATATTGTTGAAATGGCAATAATGCATTGAAATGGTCTGAGCTATGCATGCTAAATGCCTTCTTTACCACCTGATCTACCTGTGATGCAATTTTCAAAGAACTTTGTATCTGAACCACTAGGTCTCTCTGTTCCACAACACTTCCCAGGGACTTACCATTAACTGTGTAAATCCTGCCTTTGTTTGTCTTACCAAAATGCAACAATTCACGTTTATCTAAATTAAAATCCATTGACCATTCCTTGGCCTATTGGCCCAGTTGATCAAGATCCCTTTGTACTCTTCTTCACTATGCCACTAATTTTGGTGTCATCTTCAAACGTACTAACCATGCTTATTATATTCTCATTCAAATTGTTTATGGACATTTTGGATGGCATGGACCAGTTTGGGCCAAAGGGCCTGTCTCCCTGCTATAGGACTCCACAACTCAATAAATGACAAAGGACAGTGGGACCCTGCACCAATCTCTGTGGAACATTGCTGGTCACAGGCCTCCAGTCCAAAAAACAACTCTCCAGCACCACCCTATTTCTTCAACAATCAAGCCAATTTTGTATCTAATTAGCAAACTCCCCCTCAATCCCTTGTGATCTAACTTTACTCTAAATAGGAGCAATTGATTTAAAGATGTTGAAAACAGTGTACAATGCTGACATGATTTTCCTGTGTGTCTGTTATAACACGGATATGAAATCTTATGCTAATTGATTGTGAAAATGCCAGGTACACCCAAATATTTTCCAATTTCCAGTGTTCTATTTCTTATCACAGAACAAAGTAAGAGTTGGTTACGAATCATCTCTAATATTGAGTAGATCCAGTGTGAGTTCACATGGCTAAATTAGTTCAAATGTAAAGTTTTTGCTGACAGCTTACTATTGTCATTAATAGGTGAAAGTCATGCAATGGATAATTATTGTTTTATGAATTTGTCTGCAGGACAGTTCTGGGTTTAGTCACTCTTGGAAATATTAAGTCTTTAGTTTATGAAGGAAAACTGCAGCTCACTGATCTGGTGTCTAAAGTCATTTACCAGCAGTTCAAAAAGGTAGGGATGCACCTTTTTAAGGCAGCTATGCACTTTGTGAAGTTTCCACATTGGTGATTTAACCTAAACATACAATTAGGAAACATGTATACCTTCTGAAGTAATTAGCTATTGTTTTAATACTATTTAATACTGTTTTATTTATCACTAAATGTGATTAGAAAGTAAAATTAGTATTTGATTTGAAACAATTGTGGCAATTCTTCTTTTGAATGTGAAGATAACACCCATTTAAGAGGGCATAGTTTTAGGGTAAGGGGCAGAAGGTTCAGAGGGGATTTGGGAAAAAATGCTTTCACTCAGCTTGTGGTGGGAAGTTGGATTGCACTGTCTGGGAAAGTAGTGGAGGCTGGAAACCTAATGCTTCAAACATATTTGGATGAGCACCTCAAACATCAAAATATTCAAGGATGTGGGACAGTTCAAGAAATTGGGATCAGCACACTTTTAGTTATGTTAGTGCAAATTCAATGGGCTGAAGGGCCTTTTCTGCATTGTATGAATCTACTTTAAGTTCTTCAATGAAATGTGATTGCTTGAGTGACAATGAAAAAGTCTGTCCTTGGATCTAGTTGCAGTCCTGTTAATATCTTGTTAAGGATTGTATAAACAACAATCCAAACATTGGGTACTGAATTGATTGAATGACAAAATGAACTTTATTACATGTGGGAGTTAAATAAAGCAAGCACTATTACCATTTTTTATTCATTCACTGGATATGGGCATTAATGGCTAGGATAGCATTTTTTGCCCCATCCCTAATTGTTATATTCTCACAGCTTCTATGTAGTTGCTGATCCCTAAATTCTGTCAGATATTT
Source organism: Chiloscyllium plagiosum (assembly GCF_004010195.1). Classification (NCBI taxonomy): domain Eukaryota; kingdom Metazoa; phylum Chordata; class Chondrichthyes; order Orectolobiformes; family Hemiscylliidae; genus Chiloscyllium; species Chiloscyllium plagiosum. Next base: position 23,618,347 of record NC_057744.1, read on the forward strand.
CTCTCTGCCTGTCCCAAGTTGACTGAATAAGATACTGCTTCTAAGCTAATTGCAAACTATATTCTGGCGCAAGGTTCTGTGAAGGCTTCCTTATGGTGTGAGCTCTGTAAATCTTCCAGTTTCTTTTCCTTTCACAAATTCCAGACTGTTCTCAAGCCTCACCTGCATGCCACACTGTGAATAAAAAAGGTTAGCATTTTCTGTGTTTATAATGCTGGCCGAATGAACATTTCTGTCATTTCACTTTCCAAAATCTGAGCTTCAGTCTACTCAGATACTTCTAAATGCACAGTTCCAGATAATTTGAACAAAATAACATCCTACCCACAGTCAGAGTCTATGCATGATTTAGGATGGTTTAAAAAAGAAATGTGAACATACTGTTTTAACTGCAAAACAACTCTGGTTTTTAAATTTGTTGCTATAATTGCTCTTATTTTAACAGCAAGGGGAATAACCAGTGCTTTGGGAAAATTATGGTAATAGTGCTTGCTTTATTTAACTCCTACATGTAATAAAGTTCATTTTGTCATTCAGTCATTTCCTCACATTATTTTGAAACACTTGTATTTATTGCTGCTGTTTGTAATGCACATTCAGTGGTAATACTGTGTTAAGGCTCTAACCTTACATTATTGTAATAAAATCATTGCTGATGTTTAAATATCTTTATTACTGTAGTATTAAAGTGTACTTCAGGAACAAAATTATATAAGGCATGTTTCAGAACAGCATGTGTGTATGAGAAGTGACATATGTTAATACACAGCGTGTTAGTCTTCGCAGACAGAAAGAACATGGACATGCACTGCACCTGTTTCACTAAACTAAGTCACAGCCATTTACTGATTCATTTCTCAGAGCAATTCCCTAAACAATCAGAGTTAACCTGTCTAGTTTAAAATTGAAACAAAGCCTTCCAGGTAACTGTTAATCAGTATTAATTGGTGCCTTTTCCCTGACAACGCCGCTATCAATCAAGTCCATTTTCCAATCAACCAACATTCTTCTCTCATATTGTAAAATTGTTGCTTTTCCCCTTGAATTGGCACTCTTGTGAATTGTCCTGATGGACAGAGATGAAAAGCTTTGACAAAAAGTGACTTTTTTTGGCAATACTTAAGTTCTGTATTAACACATGAGCATATATAAAATTATATGAACTGAAAACATGTCCTCCCTAATGTCTAAACAAATTCATGTTGAAGAAATGCTTTGGTGATTTTTATTGAGTTTTATTGCTTTAGCAACTCAGAACATAACCTTTGCTTCTTCAGATATGTATATTTTCATCAGTATGCTGAAATAGATTCTATCTAAGGAACGCTGAGGACTTCTAAACTCTCAATTTTCCTTTTTCCTACAACTAAATCAGCTAATACACCTCGATGTATACATCTGGGTCGAGGAATATTTATGATGGGTGTTTACTATTAATATAATTCTTACTCAAAGGGTTAATTTATCCTTTTAATCAACCAATTCTCTCATCCACAGCAAAATAGGTTTTTGTCATTTTAAGTGTGTTGATGTTTGCTGACAATATTGTGTATTTTAACAGCATCAAAAGTTTAACAAAATATATTTGATGCTCTGCTCCTGTTTAACTACTTATTTTCTTTACTAGGTGAAATTAAGTGACACTATTGGAAAAATCTTGCAGATTTTGACACTGAATCATTTTGCCTTAATTGTTCATGAACAAATTCACAGTAAGTCAAGGCTAATTTTGCTAAGCTGGTTACAAATGCAGCCATGGAAACAAATGCATAGTAAATGTGACTGAATGTCACAAGATTTATGAAATTCATATCAAGGTAATATGATGTAACAGTATTCCATTCCCTGTTGAAATTATACACCGGCTTTGCATCAGAAAAACCCAAGTCTATGCAGCAATATTAGTCAGAATTAAACACTTTCTTGCTTTTGCTATTCCACAGGTGATAGATTTTTGAAATGTGCCAGCATGAATAGAATGGGGAGGGTAGAAATCTCATCCTAACTGAAGATGCTCACATGGCTGTGTATGAGTAGACAAGTTTAAACCATAGATACTTACTTTGATAATAATAGTTGTATGTTTTACAGGACATCAAAATATGGTTCATAAATTACAATGCATTTAAATTCAGTGAGCTAACCGCTAAAATACCAGTATTGATTTCCCATCTTCATATCAGATATTAAGTTATATCTTCATGTGACAATCACATTTGTGGCTTTCCTCAGGTCACGTGAATGCATTTTTGCCTGTGAGATGCATCAGTGAATAAGAGTTATCCTCACATTACTCAGGATTGAATGCAGATATCTTCAGGTTGATCCAGAACACACTCCTGACCAAGTAAAATATCTTGTTTGAAAGGGAAAACAATTCAAACTCAAATAAATATGTTCAATTTCATAACTTTAGTGCTATGGATGTTTTAACAGACAAGCAAATGTTTACGGTCTGAAATCTTTTTCATTTATTGCAAATCTGCTGAAAGTTTGATTTTAGTCCTTTTGGTTTTTATCTCGCGCATTATGCTACATTTTTGCTCTCCAGTGTCTTAAGGTTAGAGGATTGTAAATGGCAAGGACTTTTTTTTTCTCCTGGATTAAGTTACTATTTTGGAGAAAACTTGTGTTCCCTTTTTGTCCATGGGCGATATGTTTGCATGAGAGGTGCAGATTTACATACTCTGAGTCTATAAGTCTCAAATTATATCTCAGCATCAAGCTTTTGTGAGTTTAAAAACAGAGAAGGTTATTTATTCTCAAAGCTTACCCTTAAAATTATACAACATTTCATTCACTTGTCTCTCACATGTGCTCTCACACCAAAAGAATTGATACAGATGAAGATAATATACTGTTAGAGCAAATAATTATCTTAATTTTTTTACAGCATACTTGTGATTTTGCCAACATGATGATAAGATATAAGAGCAAAAGTAGACCATGCAGTACATTGAGTCTGCATTGCCATCCAATGAGATTATGCCTGAGCTGAATATCCTCAACTCAACTTTTCTGTTCTTTCCCTTTAATCTTTTTACTGAATAAAGATCTGCCTATCTCAGTTTTGAATATACCTAATGACCCAACCTCAACAGCTCCCTGCAGTATGGAGTTCCAAGACTCCATGCCCTCTGAGAGAAGAAATTCCTCCTCATTTCTGCCTTAAATGTGCAACCCCTTATTGTGAGATTATGTCTAGTCCTTGCAAAGGGAAAATGACCTTTCCGTATCAATCCTGTCAAGTTTCCAAATAACTTTGTATGTTTTGATAAGGTTCATAGACCACAAGATGTGGAAGCAGAAGTAGGCCATTCAGCCTATCGAATCTGCTCCACCATTCAATTAGATCATGGTTAATCTAATAATCCTCAACTTCAATTTGCTGTTTTTTGGCCGTTGGCCTTTGATTACATTACTGTTCAAAAACCTGTCCATCTGAGGCTGGAATACACTTAAAAACAAAGTTGAAGTGTAGATCTGTAAAATGAAGTATTTTCATCAGGCTATAAGGTTTTTTGTAGTTGAAATTCTAAACTTTGCTGCTTGATTGCTTGCTGCTAATTCATTTTCATTTGGTTGACTGTGCATTGAGTCATAAAGGTCTACAGCACAGAAAAAGGCGGTTTGGCCCATCGTATTAATGTTCATCAAAACAACCACCCAACTACTCCAAACCCATTTTCTAGCATTTAATGCATAGTCTTCAATGTCTTATTATCACATTTAAATACTACTTCAACGTTATGAGAGTTTCTGCCTATACCACCTTACAACCAGTGAGTTCCAGATTCCCATCACTTCTGGATGAAAAAAAACATGTTCCTCACGTTTCCTCTAAACCTCCTGCCTCTTCCCTTAAAATCAATTCTCTAGTCTTTGATCCTTCCATTAGGAGTAAAAGTTTTATCCCAGCTACTCTAGGGGTGGCACGGTGGCACAGTGGTAAGCACTGCTGCCTCACAACACCAGAGACCCGGGTTTAATTCCCACCTCAGGCAACTGTCTGTGTGGAATTTGCACGTTCTCCACATGTTTGTGTGGGCTTCCTCTGGGTGCTACAGTTTCCTCCCACAGTCCAAAAATGTGCAGGTTAGGTGAATTGGCCATGCGAAATTGCCCATAGTGAAAGGGTAAATGTAGGGGAATGGGTCTGGTTTGGTTGCTCTTCGGAGGGTCGGTGTGGACTAGTTGGACCGAAGTTATTTCTGCAGTCAATCTCCTCTGCTCTAAGGAAAGCAACCCCAGTCTGTCCATTCTCTCTTGCTAACTGAAACTTTCCAGACTAGGCAGCATCCTCAGAAATCCCCTCTGCACTCTTTTGAGTGCTTTCAAATCTGTTGTATCATATGGATTCCAGAACTTAACTCAATATTCTGTGGCCTAATCAACATTTTATACAGATCCAGCATAACCTCCCTCCTCTAATAAAAGCAAGTATACCAAATGTCTTCTTAACTACTTTATCCACCTGTCCTGCTACCTCAAGGGACTGATGGACATGCACATCAAGGTCCCTCTCATCTGTTGTGTTTCCCAGGGTCCTACTGCATGTCAATTCTTCACTTGCCTTGTTTCTCCTGTCCAAATGCATCACCTCACATTTATCCAGACTGAATTCTATTTGAACTGATCAGCCCATCTGACCAGCCTGTCTATATCCTGCTGTAATCTGAGGGCTGTCTCCCCATAGTTTATCACCTGACTAATATTAGTATCTTCAAAATTACTGATTTCTTCTTGTGGATTTTTAAAAAAAAAACCCAATGGTCTCCCACGTCAAATGACTTTCCACAAATTCAACCTTCTTTTTCCAAACAGAGTGATTGTGCAGGTGAATTCCAACATCCTGTGTCATTGTTTAAAATGCTGAGATTCACACAGTCCAACCTGCATGAACGAGGGAAACCATTATAATACAGTGGAAGATTGATAGGGTCCATTTACATCTATCTTCCTTGGCCCAGAGATTCTGGTGGACAGGTAGACATTGGAGCAGAATAGCAGTATTGTGCTTTGAGACTGTGCAGAATTCCTGATACGGCTGAGTGCAAGATAATTGAATGGGAATTGGAAAATTCCAATGGCTATTTCTCATACATCTGGAACTCTCTAAAAAAAAGATCCTTAAAGTCACAGAATTCTGAAGTTCCAAGAACATGAAACTTAATACTTACCCAAAATAAATTAGCAGATTAAAAATTTACTCCAACTCCCGGATAACTAATAAACTCAACTGGAATTCCATCTTTTATTAAAAATTAGTGGATGGACCTCTAAGGTTTGTGCACAACAGTGATTGGTTAAAACTAACATCAAATGTTAGCACATTAATTACATCGATTGCCAAGCATGGAACCACAGAATGGCTGTGTGACCCCTCAGCTGCACAACTTAGAGGGAATATTGAACTGAACCCTCAGCACACCTCTGACGAATCCCTCTCCCCACCCCATATAGACTACAAACCTTCCGCAATTCTTGTTAACAACTATTAGATATACATTTTCAGAGTGGCCTAATTTCATTTCTTCAATAATACCTGAGCTGCAGATGCTGGAAATCAGAAACAAAAACAGAAAATGATGAAGAAACTCAGCAGATCTGACAGCATCAATGAAAAGAAAGCAGAATCAACATTTCAGGTTCAATAATCTTTCAGAACTGATCTGATGAAGTTCAGGGATGATCTTTTGCTAGATACGGAGCACTGTCTCTGTGCCAATGTTTGATGATAGTTTCAACCAATCACTGTTGTACACAAATCTTAGAGAGCCATCCACTAACTTAAAAAAAAGATGGAATTCCAGTTTGTTTTCTCTCCATAGATGCTGCCAGACCCACTGAGTTTCTCCAGCAATTTCTGTTTTGTTTCTTCTTCCATCTCTGTTTTTCATAACTCCATGTTTATTGTTGATTGAGATGAATATCATTTAATGCAGGTTCATACACACTCCTTGTAGTTTGAACTCATCCCAATTAGTAACATGTTAAGTCTGCCAAAACACATCATTGTTTATAATATTACAGCCATGAGAGAGAGAGTTTCAATATCAACAGTTTAGAATCATTTTAAATCCTGACCCCAGAGGTAACAGACACAATAAACCAGTGTGTGATCCAAATACCTTAATGTCTTCATTGTGATTCAAGTGAAAACTCAAAATGACTGAACTATAATCAAACAATGAACTAACATTGTACTGTTCATAAAGGGGGAAATTAATTCCCAAAAAAGAGGCATCTTTTAACCTCAATTAATTTCACATAATTTTTATTGTACCAAAGGATAATTCACTGAAGCTACTTTTAAAAAAAGTGATGTCATGTTGACATTGCTAGTATTCTGGACCAGGCCGGACTTCTTCAAAACATCTCAAGGAAGTAGCTTGGACTAACTTTGCTAGTTGTTTTAAGCAGGTGTAAGTGGATATTCCAGGAGGGATGCAGCTGGCCCAACCACTTAGTTTTGAACAAAACAAAATGTATTTGCAAGAAACACAAACAAAAGAGACCAGATTACAGATCAACAGTCCGAAAACCCAACAGGTTATCCCAACTTAATGATGCTGTTCCAAATACTTGCAACAATCCCCATAAACACCCCTTGGTAAAAAAGGTAAAACCAAACACAGGGTCTCAGCGGAGAAATGTCAGAGAGAGAGAGGGTCAGCATGGACCTGCTTCTTTGGGTTCAGCAGCTTCACAACTGGCTGCCTGATAAAACCCAATCAAACCAAACCAAAGAAAATTTGAGCTGGGAGAACAGGCCCCTCCCCGTTCATTGTACAAGTGTTTTTTTTTAAACTTGAAAGTATTCTCAAGTAGTTAAAACCAGACCTGTAGAAATCACTGCTTTTGCGACCTCTCTGAAAAAAAAGCCAAGAACAGCATAAGCTTGTTAAGAGAGGAACATCAGCACACTGGTTAGTGCAGCTTTCATTAATCATACTTAATTGCTGTGGAGAGGAGCTGGCGCCTTGAACTGCTGACATCCATAGGGTGTAGGATTATCCACAGTGCTTTTATGAAAGGAATTCCAACATTCTGACCTAGTGACAACGAAGGAACAGCAATATAATTCCAAGACTAGGTGGTGTGAGATTCAAAGTGACAGTTGCAGGTGGTGGTGTTCCAATACACCTGCTGCCCTTGTCCTTTGAAGTAGTAAAGGCTCTGAATTTGAAGGCACTTTTGAAAGAGCCTTAGTGAGATGCTGCAGTGCATCTTATGGACTGTATGTATTGCAACCACTGTGCGTAGCTGGTGAAGGGAGTGAATGTTGAAAGCTGTGTTTGGGATGTCAATCTGTGAGGACTGCCTTGGCCTGGATGGGATCAAAGAGTCTCAACCTCCCTGAATGAATGGTGATCTAACAACACTCAACAAATGGAATGTTATCCTGGACAAAGGCAGCTTGATTGGCATCTCACACCATTTTAAATGCAGCTTCTGGGTCCATCAGGTGGATGCTGTTGCAATGGGACTCTATCCAGCCTGCAATGTTGTGGGGGCAGAAAGGGTAAATAGAAGCAAACTACTACTATTAATTGTGGATGCCAGGAAAATACTCTAAAAATCAGAGCTAGATTTTTCATGAGTGAAATGAGTAAATATTTCGATGGAAAAGGATTAATAGAATTTTGGCATTCCCTCACTCAAATGACAATTCATATGAGATTGATTGCTAATTTTAAACCTGAGTTTGACAGATTTTGGTAACAAATATGTTGAAAGTTGAGGCAAAGGAAGGCATATGGAAGTAGGTCACAGAACACCTTTGATCTCATCAAATGATGAAACAGTTTAAAGAGTTAAATGGCCTCCTCTTCTCATCTTCTTAGATACAGAGCTTCAGAACAGTGTTATCAATATCTACATCATTAAAAATCTGAATGACATTTGAGCTTTTTTGTTTATTTTTCAGGTAATGGCAGTGGCGAATGTGGAAAAAGAGAAATGGTGCATGGCGTGGTAACATTTAATGATCTGATAACCTTTATAGCAGACAAGAAGAAAATGATGGGTACAGCAGAAAAATATTAAACGGTAGATTTAAAATCCTGATAGAGTATCAATGGCATCAGCAATTTGATGGATGCTTGCACAATCTGTTTGTTTTTCTGTGCACAAAAGTTGTAGCTTTTGGTTCCATGTTATTACTACATCCAGCAACTTACAACCTGAAAACTTGATAACTAATAAAAGTGCATTGCAGCCTTAAGAATCTCAATAGAGTTATTTGCAGTTTAGGAAGAGGCTGGTTAGCCATGCCAGCTCCCCATGGAACAACTGGGTCAATGCCATTTACCTGAAATGTATCATACAAGGAGTCCTGGTATTCATTGCCCTACCTTTTCATCTTTGCTGAAATATATCTAGCATGTACTTAAAGCATTTTATCCTTCTCATAGAGTCATAGCATTCATACAGCGGGGAAACAGAGCCTTTGGTCCAACTTGTCCACGTCTACTAATTTTCCGATATTAAAACAGTGTCATTTGCCTGCATTTGGCACATATCACTCAAAACCTTTTCTATTTATGTATCTCTCCAAATGTATTTTAAATGTACCTGCATCTACCACTTCCTCTGGCAGTGCATTTGAAATATGTACCATTCTCTGCATGAAAAGGTTGCTCCTGAGGGTTCCTTTTAAATCTTTCTCCTCTCACCTTATAAATTTTACCTCTAGTCTTGAACCTCCTCATCCTAAGGAAAAAAACCTTTGCTATTCACCTTATCTATACCCCTCATGATTTTATAAGCCTCTCTCAGGTTACCCCCATCCAGTCTCCTTATAACTCAAACCCTGGCAACATCATTGTAAATCTTTCTCAACAGTACTCCAAAAGTTGCCTCAGCAACATCCTGCATAATCGCAACATGGCATCCTAAGTCTGATAATCAATGGTCAGAGAAATGAAGACAAGTGTGCTAAACACCTTAACACCCTGAGTACCTTTCACAGAACTATGGACATGAATCCCTATATCTCTGTGTTTGACAACACTCCTTAGGGCCCTACCATTAACCGTCCTGCTTTTATTCATCTGAACAAAATGCAATACTTCGCATTCATTCAAATTAAACAGTATCTGACATTCCTTGGCTCACTGGCCCATTTGTCGAACAATGTCATGCTGGAAAAGCACAGCAGACAAGGAGCAACGGAATTGACATTTTGGGCACAAGCCCTTCATCAGGAATGAGGCTTGTGGGCCAAGGGGGCTGAGAGATAAATGGGAATGGGGTGGGGTTGGGGAACGCAGCTGGAAATGATGAAGTTAGAGGTGAAAGTGACACTGGGAGAAAAGGGTGAAGCAGGTAGGTGGGAAGGAAGATGAACAGGTAGGACCGTTCAAGAGGGTGGTGCCAAGTTGGAAGGGTGGGAGCGGGATAAAGTGGGGGGAGGGGAAATGGGGAAACTGGTGAAATCCACATTGATCCCATGTGGTTGGAGGGCCCCAAGGCAAAAGGTGGGGCATTCTTCCTCCAGGCATCAGGTGGTTAGGGTTTGGCAATGGAGGAGGCCCAGGACCTGCATGTCCTTGGCAGAGCGGGACAGATGGGGGGGTTAACGTTTTCAGCCACAGGGCAGTGGGGTTGGTTAGTGCAGGTGTCCCAGAGATGTTCTCTGAAATGATCCGCAAGTAGGCGTCCTGTCTCCCCATTGTAGAGGAGAACACATCAGGTGCAACGGATACAGTAGATGACGTTGGGGCCCGGGGAAACAAAAGTCATGGAGAAGGTGGAGGGCGTTGGTGGTGTCCTGAATGTAGGTGGGGAGTTCCTGGACTAAGTGGGACAGGATGGTGCTAAGGTATGCAGGATAAGTTGGGTGAGGCAGGAGCAGGCTGAGACCTGATTGCCCCAGCCAACCCATTGTCTCAGCCTGCTCCTGCCCCACCGAACTTATCTCTGCATACCTGAACACCGTCCTTCCAATTTAGTCCAGGAACTCCCCACCTACTTTCGGGACCCCACCCATGCCTTCCACCTCCTCCATGACTTTCATTTCCATGGCCCCCAACATCTTCACCATGGGCATCCAGTCCTTACACACATCTATCCGCCATGACGAAGGTCTCCAAGCCCTCCTTTTCTTCCTTTCATGCTGACCCAACCAGTACCCTTCCATTGTTGAAAGCCTTACTCAAGTCCATACATCTACTGCTCTGCCCTCATCAATCTTCTTTGTTACTTCTTCAAAAAACTCAATCAAGTTTGTGAGACATGATTTCCCATGCACAAAGCCATATTGACTATCCCTAATCAGTCCTTGCCTTTCCAGATACATGTACACCCTGTCCCTCAGGATTCCCTCCAACAACTTGCCCACCACTGAGGTCAGGCTCACCGGCCTACAGTTCCCTGGCTTGTCTTTACCGCCCTTCTTATACAGTGGCACCATGTTTGCCGACCTCCAGTCTTCCGGTACCTCGCCTGAGACTATCGATGATACAAATATCTCAGCAAAAGGCCCAACAATCACTTCTCTAGTTTCCCATAGAGTTCTTGGGTACACCTGATCAGGTCCTGGGGATTTATCTACCTTTAAACATTTCAAGACATCCAGCACTTCCTCCTCTGTAATCTGGACATTTTGCAAGATGTCACCATCTACTTCCCTACAGTTGATATCTTCCATATCCTCTTCCACAGTAAATACTGATGCAAAATATTCATTTAGTATCTCCCCCATTTTCTGTGGCTCCACACAAAGGCCGCCTTGCTGACCTTTGAGGGGCCCTATTCTCTCCCTAGTTACCCTTTTGTCCTTAATATACTTGTAAAAACCCTTTGGATTCTCTTTAATTCTATTTGCCAAAGCTATCTCATGTCCCCTTTTTGCCCTCCTGATTTCCCTCTTAAGTATACTCCTACTTCCTTTATACTCTTCTAAGGATTCACTCGATCTATCCTGTCT